>NC_089788.1:41553704-41618704 GCF_040412425.1 Macrobrachium rosenbergii
GACTGTCAAACACCCTGATTCATGGTTTGGGGAGCTTTTACTGGTCATGGTGTAGCCAAGCTTCATGTCTTTAAATGAAAATGAATGAAAAAGTTAACCAGTATAATTATTTGGAGTTGATGTGTGACATTTTGCCTGATGCATTCGAGGATACGGGTGCCACATGTTTTCAGCAGGATGGCGCCAGGGCTCACACGGCTAAATCTGTCACTCAGTGGCTTCAGGATTGCGAAGTTCCCTTCATCAATGATTGGCCTGGTAATAGCCCTGACATTAGCCCAATAGAAAACTTATGGGAGATCGTAAAGAGGGATCTACAAGACAAAGATGTGTCGTCTGTTCCAAAGCTGGAGGCAGAAATCCGCGCATCTTGGAACAACATCCCGAAGGAAATGCTTCATAATTTGGCCTTGTCTGTACCAAAACGACTGAAGGAGGTGATTAAACGTAAGGGTTGTCCTACTAAATATTAGTGAATACTAATAAAGGTAATTTAGACTTAGAATTGTGTTGTTATTAGCCTATATGTAGTTTAGTTATGTTGACATGTTTTGAGTTGAGTGAGGGCGGACTAAAGTTTTACTGTACATATATATATGTATATATATATATATATATATATATATATATATATATATATATATATATATATATATATATATATATATATATATATATATTTTATATATATAATATATATATATATATATATATATATATATATATATATATATATATATATATATATATATATATATATATATATATATATATATATATATATATATATATATATATATATATATATATATATATATATACAGTCATACCCGAACTTACACAAGTTTAGGTTCCAGAACCCCTTGCGCAAGGTGAATTTTCTCGTAAGTTTGGCACGGTCTCTAAAAAGGCTATTAAATGCTTATTTGTAAAGTTTAAACACTAAATATGACCCTAATCATGTTCCCAAATTATTAAGTTAACTTTTAAATGAAATTAAAATTACTGTAATTTCATTTAAAAGTTAGCTTTTTACATTACCCTTAAAAAAAAGAAATATATGGTTGATATAAAAATAGAGTTGGAAGAGAATTTCTCTCTCCCCCCTTCCGACCGATCTATTTTTAGAAGCTTCTCAACTTCTTTTTAATAACTTCTTTATTCTGCATCTCTTTCTCTTTGTTCTGAAATGCTTTTTTTGGTGAACAGACAGTGTTTTTTATTTTGACTTATACAACTCTTAGTTATTATGTCTCTATGTTTTAGAACGTATTTGCCACACTAGCGCATTTACACTTTGTAGATGGTACAGGTAAAATTAGATCAATTTAAACTATCTATTGTACAGGTAAAGACATACAGAGAAAATAATAAGTTGTAAAAATGTGTGAGCACTAACTATAAATGAGAGAGAGAGAGAGAGATAAGGGTTGTCCTTACTTAGGAGAGAGAAATTATTTATCAATTATTAAGGAGACAGAGAATAACATGAGAGAGAGAGAGAGAGAGATATTGTCCTTAGTTGAAATATCAAGTTAAATTATTTATGAATTATTGAGGAGACAGAGAGAATAACATGAGAGAGAGAGAGTTATTCTTACATTAGATATCAAAAGAAGGAAATTCAGTATTAAACTAGCTTTTAAATGAAATTAAAGTTACTGTAATTTCATTTACAAGTTAGCTTAATACATTGCCCTTAAAAAAATAAATAAATGGTTAATGTAAGAATATAGGAGAGTATGATGATTAGTATACTATTTCTCTCTTCCCCCATTACACTGATCTATCTTCAGAAGTCTTCTCAACCTTGTTTTTAAGAACTTTTTTATTCTGTCTCTTTCTCTTTGTTCTGAAATGCTCTGTCTCTATGTTTTAGAATAGCTTGTTTACAGTTTGTAAACAGTACAGGTAAAATTAGATCAATTTCAAATTATCTACTGTACATTTAAAGACATACAGAGAAACAGTAATACGTAGGTTGCGCTAACTACGAAAGAGAGAGAGAGAGAGAGAGAGATAACAGTTGTCCCTACTTAAGAGAGTGAAATTTTTTATGAATTATTGTGGACACAGAGGGAAAGAGATAACAGTTGTCCTTACTTAAAGAGAGTGAAAATGAATTATTACGGACAGAGAGAGAGAGAGGGAATTACAAGAAACCTTTGACCACTAATCAGCAACAGTACCCCTTCTTGTCATGTTAAAGTGACATGTCTGACAGCTTTTTGCCTTCGAGCTTCTTACAGAAGATGAGGGAAAAATATTTGTTTGTTTAAAATATGTATCACAAATTTTGTAATACAAGTATATTATTATTATTATTATTATTATTATTATTATTATTATTATTATTATTATTATTTAATATATTAATATTTGAAAATTAGTACTTATTATTAGGTAAAAAATTTATTTATCATACAAAACAAATAAACATGAACATGTGTCATAATAATTCTCTCATCTCAGTAAAAGAGAGAGAGAGAGAGAAAAAAGTAAGTATACCTTAGTTTTACCAGACCACTGAGCTGATTAACAGCTCTCCTAGGGCTGGCTCGAAGGATTAGACTTATTTTACGTGGCTAAGAACCATTTGGTTACTTAGCAACGGGACCTACAGCTTATTGTGGAATCCGAACCACATTATAGCGAGAAATGAATTTCTATCACCAGAAATAAATTCCTCTAACTCTTCATCAGCCGGCCTCGGGAATTGAACTCCGGCCCATCGAATGACAGTCTGAAGCTCTACCGAGTCGGCCAACAAAGGGCTTAATGAAAATTATAACTTTTATTATTTATTGTTATTTAATTTACACATTGAAGCTTGAAAACATATAAATTACATAAAAAATTAAACAAACACTTTTGCAGGGTTTCTCTGTATTTGCAAATGTTCGCGTGCCTGTGAAAAACTCGTGTGTTAGTTAGGTTCCAATGAAAAGTTTATGTGTCTGTGAATTTAGCGCAACTCAAATTACTTGCAAGTTCGGTATTTATATTATATATATATATATATATATATATATATATATATATATATATATATATATATATATATATATATATATATATATATATATATATATATATAGCAAATATATAAGCAAATCCCACAGGAAAATGACAGGCAGAAGTTCAGTACCAAGCGCTTTCATGTTTATTAATGCATCGTTGGGGCACGAATGAGAGACAGATATAAAGGAGGTTACAAAGTAAACAAAATGAACAAGAATACCAGATGGCCAGTTGTCAAAGGTTAATAAACAGAAAGTTAATCCAGGATAATTCTGTTTATTACCCTTTGACAACTGACCATCTGGTATTCTTGTTCTTTTGTTTACTTTGTAACTTTCTTTACATCCGTGTCTCATTCGTGTCCCCGATGATGCGTTAATATATACTGAAGTTGCATCTATTGTGCATCTATTGTGATTTTTACATATATATATATATATATATATATATATATATATATATATATATATATATATATATATATATATATATATATATATATATATATATATATATATATATACAGCAGTCCCGGTTTCATGACGGTTCCGAGGTTACGACGCTTTTCAAATATATTCATCAGAAATTATTTCCCAGCTTACGATGCATGTTCCGGGGTTACGACGTCGTCGCCGATCCGACGGAAGAAATATGGCCCCAAAACGGCAGAATAATCATAATTTGAAGGTTTTTATGTAAAACTCAATAATAATGCAGTTTACATCGTTTTCAATGCACCCAGAGCATTAAAAGTAAGATTTTCTTATGATTTTTGACGATTTTCGACGATTTTCCGGCTTACGACGATTTTCGGGTTACGACGCGGCGCAAGAACGGAACCCCCGTCGTAAACCGGGGACCGCCTGTATATATATATATATATATATATATATATATATATATATATATATATATATATATATATATCACACATTACCACAGGTGAAAAATAAGCAGGGTGTAGGTCTGACCGGTTTCGACTTTATTTCCAAGCCATTGTGAAGGACTGATACAGAGTGTGTGAAGTCACAAATATATATACTACAAGAACAGTACTGACGAACATACACAAGCCGTTACAGGCTCCATATCCCCACTCAGGCCGAAAGAGGTAGGAGTGGTTTTAAAACTCATTTGGCTAAAAATCACAATAGACTCTCAGGGGACATTGCTGATAAACAGACCATATCACCTCAGATCCACACCTGACAGGTGTCATGGAGGCGGAGTTTGGAAACTCCATGACACCTGTCAGGTGTGGATCTGAGGTGGGGTATGGTCTGTTTATCAGCAATGTCCCCTGACAGTCTATTGTGATTTTTAGCCAAATGAGTTTTAAAGGCCACCCTACTCGACACCGGCCTGAGTGGGGATATGGAGCCTGTAACGGTTGTGTATGTTCGTCAGTACTGTTCTTGTAGTATATATATTTGTGACTTCTCACACTCTGTATCAGTCCTTCGTCAATGGCTTTGAAATAAAGTCGAAACCGGTCAGGACCTACACCCTGCTTTCTTATTTTTCACCTGTGGTAATGTGTGATAAATGAATCATGTACAAAAGTGATAATAATCATCATATATATATATATATATATATATATATATATATATATATATATATATATATATATATATATATATATATGTATGTATGTATGTATGTATGTATGTATGTATGTATGTATGTACACATTTAGTATATAATCTGATGGTCCATGATCATTTAGTTGGGTAGATTAAATTTTTTTTTAATATTTCTATTTTTTATTTTTAGTTTTCTCATGTTCTACCTTAGATGTCCATGGCCCACCTTAGAACCAACCTGTGGCCAACAGGTTGAAGACCACTGGTTTAGACCATCTTTTCAAGTGTTGATGAGAAAGTCTAGTGAAATGAGAAACCTGTCATGCATGTCTTTTTGGTCTTCAGAAGCTTTTTTTTTTGTTATATATCACCTTAAATTTTTAAAGGTCATTTGGTGATTAATAGATTTAAAAAAATCATGAACTTTTTTCAGGCTTGTGTTTACCTTTCAATTCTGAAAATGCTAAATATTGCAGATGTCCATAGATCAATATTTTAGCTAAATGCGTCAAGTCTTCACAAACAAAAATCATGAATAGAAGAACAATAAATGCTGGTAATGTTAGTTCATTTCCTTTTGTTATTGCTAATGAACTTAAGATTCCATTATGTTATAGTTTTTCATTTTTACTGTGATTTTATTATATCTCAGTAGCTTACCCTTAAAAGTTATGTATTTAATTTAATGGGGAAATATCTTCAGGCCTTTTCTTTCATCTTATTTAACAGAAGATTGTTACTTTTAAGGGCTGGTTGATTTCAATCATCTTTATCCATTCTAGCCATGATTCTGCTTCTGGTCTCAAGACCATATCTGTTATGTTATCATCAAACTTATCTTGGTTTTTTCTCTCCACAGTCTAGGAAATTCAATTTTGTCCTGAATATTTTGTGCAAGGAGGGGAAGATAGTTGGTAATGTTAAGAGTGAGACTGGGAGTAGGAAGTAAATTTTAGTTTCATCTATCAAGGGGGGAATCTTTGTAGGTACTCAGAATTTTAGATAGAGCTTGTCTTGTGCCTAATTCCCTGTGAAAAAAAATATCATCCACTAATGTTGCTATAAATTAGATGTTTTCAAGGTGCATTAACATATCAGCAGAGTTACCTTTTTCTCAACACCAGGATGATTGTTGACTTTTAGAATCATGACCTAAGCCATACTTTCAGTTTTATTTGGAACTTTATCTTTTAACATACTATACTGTGGAAGAGAGGAATAATTCATTTGCATACTTTGGTAGCTGGTATACATACTGCTATTAAAAAGTATTTTTTGGGAGCCAATTGAAATTTTTCATCCATTTGTAGTATGTAACTGACTTACTAACTTATACCAAGAGATGCAACTTTTATATTACAGCTTTAAATGCAGGTTAGCTCTCTTCTGAAATACGACTGGGAATTTAGAATAGGTTAAGTTTGTGAAATGCTTGTCAGGCTAATTTTTTGTTGCATAAAAAACGGCTAAAGAATTTGATAGGTTGGCTTATCTTTTGATAGGTCTGCTGACTTTCTGTTGTTTTGATCTATTCAGTGTGTAAGATACTCTTGAAAGGCTTCAATAGGTTTTTAATTGAGGATGAAAAATCTTGCTTGTCAGATGTATAGGGAATTGATTTATTCTGCTGAGTTAGAAAATATAGTGAATTGGTTTTGTTTGCCATTGTCAGGACATCTGTATTATAGAAAGATCAAATCTGATCTTACTCATACAAGTTTCTAAGTGTGTTTGTCAATTTGGAGAGAGTGGTAAGGTGCATTATCCTTTATTATCACAGATAATTGTAGTGTATTTGGTTTTAATTGGGATGTGAACCATTTTTTAACAATTGTATGGCTCACTTGATTGTGGTACTTACTGTCATTTTTAGCTTGAAATATTAATATGCAATTTAGAAAAAACTCTTTAGTGGTAGCTTGAAGGATGATCAAGTGACTACAGTACCTTTTCCAGGAGAAAAGGTAGCCTATCTGTTCAGGATTCCCAGCAGAGTGATTGCAATTTATCCACACTTCATCCAGGTGTACGTAAGGCTCTTAACATCTGATTGGTTTTGGTAGTTATTTCATTATTTCCCTCTAAAACAGAAATTTTCTTTTGATGGCATTTTGAAATCCAGTATAAGGAACAATTTTATGCAAAGATTCTCTGCAATCAGTGTACCCAACGTTTTCTTTAAAGTTATCTTTGATCTTATCCATTGTCAGTTCTTCCATCCATGCTAAGAAATCTAATACAGATCAGTGCCAAATACTCATCATAGTCATGGAAGTCTGTTTTAAGCCTTTATTTGTATTCCATTCCAGAAAAATCACTGCCGAATTTGTCTTGTGTTTCTTGTACATCCTATTGTTTGTTCTTTCTGATATGCCTGGTGCTTTAGCAGTATGTTGCAATGCTTTTCCAGCATCAGTTAAATGACCATTGTGTGCATTTTCTCTGGAAAGTGCCTCAGTATACTATGAACAATCCTTGTAGCCTGTGGATGAAAATTTCTGTTTTGAGTTCCCTCAATGGTGCTTGTTTGATGACCTTCATCTGAGGAGGCATCTCTATGTGCCCTAAGGACAGCTTCACTTGACTGTGAATTCTATAAGAGGACTGGCAACAAGTTTAAATAAAAAAGCTTTGTACAATAACTTAACCAAAAATATTATGGGATCTTAATATTGGAAAAAGAAAATCTACCACTGAATATCTTAGCATGGTTTAAGTTCTTAGTGTATTCAGACACCAGGCATATTGATTAGGAACATTTGATATGGCAAAGCCATGCATCACCCTTGTCCTCCCTAAAGTGCAAGGAAAGTTTGGGAAAACTAATTGCAAATTCATTACATTAACAGCATGATAAGATATGGAAGTCAGTAACATTTAACGTGAAGCAGTAGTGACTTGTTTTCATACAAGGGTTTTCAGTATTCAGGGACATGATACTGCAGTCTGTGCTGGTATGGGGATATGTGATTTACTGATTGCTAGGATATACCAGTCCTCCCTCTCTTTTAAGTTACACTTTTCAGTGCATTATTATATGAAAATAGGTGGAGTATGCTGCCCCTGTGTGTATATATAAATGAGAGAGAATAGAAGCACTGTAATGAATATCACTCTAATGAATATATCAGGCAAAGAGTTCAAGGGATTGTAAAATAAGGAGGAGTTAGTAAACTGTACTAAAAATTGAAAGTCTATAGGTAACCCTAATGCTAAGGCTACCTGTGAACCTCAGCAGGTAAGCTCTTTAGGTGATTTTAATAGTAAGTCCTTAAATGAGTGAGGTGATGAAACTGGAAAGCAAAATCACTGTATTTTCACAAAAAATTATGTTTTATTATAAATTGTTTTGCAGCAGTTTCTTAAAACATGATTAAGTCCGTCAAGTGATTTTAGAGGGTATGGCGTTGTCATCCGACTAAGGCTTTAAGGGATGGGAAAAGATCAGCCATTTTATAGGAAGAAGATCATAGAGCAATGATTTAGTCTTTCATTGCCCTAATCTGTTACAGTAAATTTGAATTACTTGTTGATCTAACTTTTAATGTGTTGAGGGTTTTCCTCATGTTTTTTCTGCCAGGTTTTTTTTTAATTTGACCCTAATCTTGTTTTCTTAGGGATTGTCCTTGTTTATTTTTATTTTGCAAATCGTGAAAACATTACTGCATGTTAGATTTATCACTTGATTCATACAAGTGATGAATTTGTTGAGTTGTGGCCATCCCCTCCTATTTCTGGGTTACCTGGATGTGAACTGCAGTTTTAATTTTTTGCATTCCATTATCCTTGAACAGGGCTCAGGGCTGTATGAATGCTCTTAAGATTTTTTGAGTGTTTCAAAATTTTTACTGTTTTAGGTTGAGAAGGTTCATGGTACAACTTATGCCTTGTACTAAGATTTCTTTATTTTGGTGTTTCTGAAGGACATATTAGACATTGGTCTTTCTTTTTTCTAAGATTTTATAATGTCTGCTGTTCATAGAAAAGAGTAGTGCAGTATTTGTTTACTGTCATGAACTCTCTACATTGTGCCTTACTGGGTAGGTATCCATATCTATTTTTGTGATTATGCCCTACCTCTTTTTTGCCAATGGTGTACTAGTTGTGATTGAATACAGCTGTGGTATTCCTAGTGAATCTAAACAAAACTTAGGAGTCTCAGTCCAGGATTATTGTGTTAGGTATTTAGATAGGACTCCTAAGTGCCATAAGTAAGAATTTTAATGCTATTATGTTAGCTGGCAATGATTGGTAGTTGTTCAGTTTTGTGTACGGGGTTTCTTGCTTTTTAATGACTCTTTTGCTTTAGTTTTTATGTGCCATATTATACAGTGATTAAGCTACGTTAGTGTTATAGGTAAATATTTACTAGACACACCAGTCCCTCTAAGCCTTCCCACATGCAAGTCTCAAGTACTAATGTTGATTTTGTTTAGACTGCTGACTAAGACTGATTGGAATTGTTTAGAAAATAGTGGTAATGGAAAAATAATGGATATGTAATTGAGTGGTTGACGTTTCTATTTACTATGAAAGCAAAGTTATTTCATCTTTAATTCCGGTTCCTTTAGAAGAGATCATCAGGAAATGAGTAAGTTATTCCTTACGAGAGGAGGTTTTACAGCAGTTAAGAGATACTCGAGTGTGTCTCTTTATTGCCCCCAAAATTTATTTCTTGCAGTGCTTATTTTCTGCCAAACTATTTAAAAAAAATTTTCCTTAAAATGAGTCTAGATTAAGTGCCAAGTGTACTTGTTCCTTGTATTTTAGTATTAAAGTATTGTTTGATAGCCTTGGCTTGTATACTCTTTTGTGAATAAAGTCCTTTAAGTAGCTTTGTATGATTGCTTTAAGTACTTTGTATGATTTCACTAATGCATGTTGAAGTTACTATACTTAAGTTGCCTTTGTAAGTAAGTTGTTCATATGGTTTAGTTGTGTTTTGTGATGAAGGCTGCAAGAGTGAATATCAATCAAAATTATATTTTAAGATACAAGATTAGACTTGGGAATTAATTGATGCTACATGCATTGGTTATTGCACTTGTTAAAGCTGTACAAGAAAAAACATTTTATTACTATAACTTCTGTGTATACTCTACTGTATATGTAACCAATTAAAACAAGAAACACAGTAATCACGCTGGAGATACTGTAGGTGGGGAGTTGCAAGGAAATTATTTTGTTTTTACATATAAACTAGTTCAATTTTACAGGCCAGTAAATTTTATGCATTTAGAATTGTTGTGTTTCATTATTTGCATGGCAGTTAAATTTCAAGATTAGAAAATACGAGTACTGTAAAAGAAAGAAGGTACCCTTTTATTATTATTTTAGGATCCACTAAGATATCATCCTTATAATTGCAGCACTGTAAAATTATCAGTAGGCAGATTATTGTGGCTGAGATCCTTAATTTGGAGGAAAAGATGTCAGAAAAATCCAGTAAAATTTTCATTTGAATTTATTTAGAGAGAAATATTATCAGTACAAATAGAAAAGGAAAATGAGGGATTATATCCTGTTTTAACTGAATGGCTGAAGTGTATTTGTAAAATTAGGACATGTATGTTATATTGTTGAAAAGATCATTGTAATATTATAGCAAAATACGGAAGTTATTGCAAGTGCCTGTATTAGCTTTTTAGCAATGTTCATTCATTCCATGCATTGTTAATTCTGAAATTAAAGTATCCTGATGTTTGATAATGAAGTGGCATTATCCTGAAAGGGATGGTTATAAGAGTATGGTTCATAGATGGTGGAAATACTCTGATATCCATTATATTTTCTGCATTCATTCCATTTTTTATTCAGGTCAAAGTAAATTCTTGATTAAAAAATATGATAGTTTGTCATTGTATTGACTGGTGTAATGGACTGTAGAATGCTGAAGAAAATTTATTTTGTTCCCATACAGATACTGTATTGATAATGTGTTATTCATTGTTGAAAAATCTCATACTTCCTCTGTGTAAGCATGGGTGTATTTCTTCAAGATAACAAAGAGGAATAAGAAAGTCCACATTGGATATTTGGAAATTTGAAGGAATATATATAGGGATGGAAAGACTTACCCATCTATAGAGGATAGATAACATTGTTGAATGTGCAATAAGTCAGATGTTATAAGGACTGCTGTGTCCTTGAGGAACTGAATCTGAGGTATGCAATGTTTTTGGATGAAGAACTTGAAACTGAAGCCCCTGTGTGCATTCTAAATTGAGCAAAGATCTTGATTATTTTTAATTGTATTATGCATGAAAGTAGAAGAGTGGAGTGAACCTGCATCGTGAATTGTTAAAACAGTAACCCTGTATTTATATAAATAATGTATGTTTTAAAAAAAATTAATTTTTATAAAGTGGTAAGTTTTATTTATAGCCTGTTACAAGTTTTTTCCATAAATTTGTAATTGAATACAATATTACTGTATTGCTGCCTAAGGAAGAAATATATTTATATTCAGTATTAAAATTCTATCATTTGACAGAAATAAACTTTTTGCATAGAAGGAAGTCTGCCATTTATATTCATAGTCATAGGTAGTGTTAATTGCAGCTGCTGTCACATCAGTGCCACTTCTTGATGGTTGAGGATTCGATGCCATGGATTGTGTGCATCTCATTGACATAAATGTGTTGTTTTAGTTATCTGTTGTTACCTTACACAACAGAAATGTAATCACCCAGAAACCCATGATATGAAATTCCATGCTTTGAAGTAGTACAGTTTGTCATAAACAACTTACTTTTATTTTGGGAAAATTCCGAAGTTTCTTAACATCTACAGGCAAAAATCTTTTGGCCCAGGACTACTTAAAATCAAACCATTCTGGTGAGATTGTTAAGAGTTATGTCTATGGGTATTCCTGCTCTGGCCATATTCTCACTACTTGCCCTGTAAAGAACACAGAATGAAGATACTTTGGTCCAAGCTCGTGGATGATATATAACATCCTTTAGGGTGTGAACATTAGTCTGCAATAACTCCTGCCCAGGCCCAGCCTTTCTCACCACTGGCAGAATGAAGTTCCCTTGCTCTTGCATGTCCAAGAGTCGAGTTTACTCTGTATGCTGTATACTGTTGACATGATGATTCTCATTTTTCCTGAATTTTTAGAGTTTTTGTACAGTACTTAACCTTTTTTTTTTTTTTAGAAATTCCCATCTATTAGAGTGCTTGGTCTCCATATATAATTGTAATTAACTTTTCCAGTGGGTTTGTAGCTTGCAAGTATTAATGATAGGGATAATGCTAATTAATATATGATATTCAATAGGATGTGGTTGGATCTGTGTGCCACATTGTGGAATGGTAAGGCTGCTAATTTATTATTCTCTACCACTGGACCCAGCAGTTTGGGTGATGGATGTCATGCTCCAGGTCTGGAACACTTGTGGCATTTATGCCTTACCATGTTCAGCCTTCTGTGTCAGGTGCTGTTGAAGTTTTGAGTAGGTTCAGTGGCTTCCTGGATGATGTTTACTGCTCCCCTTTTGGCCAAAACAAGAGTGGTTTGTAGATTCATATATTGCCATGGACAATCCCATAATGCTTTCCTCTTGGAAGGATAGCCTGAAACAGCTACACTTTTTCATAACTTTGTTTTCATAACCATCCAAAAAAGGGATTTTGACAAAGGAAAAATCTATTTCTGGGGGAAGACCTGTGTCACCCAGTGAAATAATCCATTAGCACTGATTTCTAGGTATAGGTATTGCTAAGTATACCAGAGAAAAGCTAACCATAATGCCAGGGTTACGACCCCTGGATCGAACGCCATTAGATGGTGTCGTTATACACAAGGGGTGAGTGGTTGCCACTACCACAGGTCTCCGTCCTATAGATCTCTCCGATCTCAAAACCCCGAAAAGTGAGGGGCCATTCTAAACCTCATCCTCCGCACCCAGCTAACCACCACCCCGGCCGCCATCTTATAAACATCCCAAATTAGCACCTCCCAAGCTTGGTATGCCACTCGGGAGGGAAAAAGGAAGTACAGGGATGGGTCACTGGGTGACACAGGTCTTCCCCAGAAATAGATTTTTCCTTTGTCAAAATCCCTTTTCTGGGCTCGACCTGTGTCACCCAGTGAAATCGTGACAGAGAATCAGCCATACAAAAGCTTGGTGGAGTCCTCTAAGAATTACCTTAATGGAGCTAAATAAAACTATGAGAAAATTACTGTGTTTTAATAACCCAAAACATTTATAATAAAAACATAATAAACATAATTAACATTATAGGGCACACAGTCTAAATCATAAAATAATTAACACCAAGACACTTAAGGCTAACAAAAGATTACAACAGGAAATCCATGAAACGGCCAGGAGTCAGGCTGTGAAGCAGGCCTGGCCTAAAGGTTAGAGGGCAAGGCAGGTAGGCGAGAGAGAAATAAACAACAGGATAAACTAAGGTTACATAAACTAGTCTAGGGCTGGGGGAACAGTACTTCCTGCAGCCACTGTGGAGTATTTAAGGGCCTCTAGAGACTTAAGATAGTGGCGTTTGAACACTGTTGGTGATTTCCAGCCCGTGTACTTTTTAAGGTCATCAAAATTCATATTATGAAAATAATTAGCTGAGGTGGCCACGCCGAATATCATGTACCCTAGGTACTGAATCCGGTTTGCTTGCTTAATGAAATACAGTATTTGTTGCCTGATGGCCTTTAAGGAAATGGTTCCTCCGTTTTCCTAACAAAAAGAGGGCCAGACGTTCTATTAGAAGTTCTATTTAAATAAGCTTTTAAAGTGTTAACTGGACGTAAGGACAGATCCTGTGGAAGGGAATAACCTTCCAAGGAGACCATCTATTTTGTGGATCCTCATTCTTTGCTAGAAACTTGAGATCCGGAGACAACAGAACTTCTCCTGACGGGAGGAAATCAACATGGTTCGGTTCTCTAGAGAGCAGACAGTTCAGAAATTCTAGCCCCTGAGGCTAGACTTACTAGAAATAACGTTTTCCTTAACAGACTCGAGTATGAACATAATTCATTATCAGTGTCTGATGCTAATTTAAGTACGTCATTTAAGAACCAGGAAACCTTGTGTGGACGGGTTGCTGGTCTAAAGACGAGCGCATGCTTTAGGAATTGTGAAAAATATGAGTCTGTAAGGTTAATATTGAAGCCATGTAAAAATATTTTTCTTAAAGCAGATTTTGCTGTAGTAATAGTACTAGAGGCCAATCCTTTCTCAAATAATGATCTGAAGAAAGAAATTGCTAGTTTCATGGTCATTTCCTGAGCTTCAGATTCCCTCAAAAATAATGCTAACTTTTTAACTGCTGAGTCATATTGTCTGAGAGTAGATTCCCTCTTGTCTGATTCTATGAACAGTGTATTAATAGGATCAATGTTAGCGTCTTTCTGAGCTGCAAACTTCATGAAGTCCATAAAGCTAGGGCATTCAGAATTCTTGAGGAAGCTGACACAGTCCGAGTTTGTACTACTTGTGTCAACCTTGGACTGGGGATTTGTTTGTGCCGGAGTTTCAACTCTAGAAGAAGAGAAAACCAATTGCTCTTTGGCCAGTTGGGTGCTACAAGTGCTACTTGACCTTTGAATGATCTGAGTTTGTGCAGAACTTTCATTAATAGGTTTATTGGTGGAAACAGATAGATCCTTTGCCACCTGTTCCAGTCTATTGACATGGCATCCGTGGAGTGAGCTAGAGGGTCTAGATTGGGAGCAACGTAACACGGAAGCTTGTGGTTGCTCTCTGTGGCAAACAGGTCCACCTGGAGACCGGTACCTGAAGACAAATCCACTCGAATGATGCTTTGTCCAATGACCATTCCGACTCCAGCGGAGTTGTCCTGGATAGTGAATCTGCAATGACATTCCGAACACCTGCCAGATGGGTAGCTGACAGGTGCCAAAGATGTTTCCTTGCCAGAGAGAAAATTGCAATCATTACCTGATTGATATGACTCGACTTGGAGCCCCCTCTGTTTATACAATGCACAACTACTGCACTGTCCAGTACCAATCTGATATGAATCTGTCTGGTTGGACGTAGCTTCTTTAGTGTTAGAAATACTGCCATTGCTTCTAGAATGTTGATATGGAACTGGCAGAATACAGTTGACCACGTTCCTTGAACTTTCTTGTGTTGGGAGTATCCTCCCCACCCACTCAGGGAAGCATCCGTATGGATCACTAATGATGGAGGGGGAAATTGGAGAGGCACTGACCTTGACAAACTCTTGACTGTTGACCACGGTCGAGGCCTCATCCTCAACACTGGCGGAATTAGAGACATTTTGTCTCTGTTCCTGCTGTTGGCTCGTCTCCGCCATACTCTGTTTATATCCTTCAGTTTGGCTTTCAGCAGCAAATCTGTCACTGACGCTTGAACTGAAGAGAACCCAGGACTCTTTCCTGGGCAATGACGAGAGGCTCTTTTGTTTTTGAGGAACTGCCTGGTAGCTTTGGCTATTTCCCTCCTTTTGGCTGGTGGAAGTGACAGTTTGTGTGTGTTTAGATCCCACTGTATTCCTAACCATTGAAACTGAGCCTCCGGAATTAGACGGGATTTCTTCCTGTTTATTTGAAAACCTAAGGATTCCAGGAAGCTGATCACTATGAATGTTGCTCTTCGACATTCCTTGGCGTTGGATGCCCAGATTATCCAATCGTCCAGGTATGCGGCTAACATAATCCCTTGGGCCCGTAGCTGTTGGACTACTGTCTCTGCCAGTTTGGTAAAAATCCTGGGCGCTATGTTGAGCCCGAATGGCATGACTCTGAACGAGTATGCTTGTTTCCCTAGTCTGAACCCTAAGTAAGGAGAGAAGTTTCTCGCAATCGGGACGTGATAATATGCGTCTGAAAGATCTATAGAGGTGGTGACGGCCCCACGGGGAAGTAGTGTTCGCACCTGCGAGATTGTAAGCATGCGAAACTTGTCGCAGTGAATGTATAAATTGAGACGAGACAAGTCTAGAATTACTCTTTGCTGGATTGAGTCTTTCTTCGGGACACTGAACAGACGGCCCTGAAATTTCAGGTGTCTGACTTTCTTTATTGCCTTCTTTTGAAGAAGGTCTTTGACAAAGGCCAGTAAGTCTTTGGATGGAGGTTGATGGAATCTGACTGGTGGAGGAGGCCCTCAGCTCCAGCTCCAGCTCCATCCCAGACCTTTTGAAACTATGCTGTGGGCCCATGGACTGAAGGTCCAATGGTCCCGGAAGAGATATAACCTCCCGCCTACCTGAGGAGACTCATTGGATGGAAGAGGACTTATTTCCTCTGCCTCCTCGGCCTCCTCTTCCACGGGAGAGAGGTCTAGTTGAAGCCCTACCTCTGTAGGCAGCTCTGGCTCTGCTCCCCCTCGCATGCCTGTTGTAGCCTCGAAACGCCCCTTGGCTTTCAAACGAAGCGTTGAAGGCTGGGGACGCTACGAAGGCTGGCGGAGCAGGGGTTTGCTGAGCCGGCTGCATCAGTACGAACTGTTGCTGAGGCTGAGCTTTGGAAGTGGAAGGCTGTCCGATCTGAGAGACCGGTACAGCCTGAGGCATAGTTTGAGCCTGGGGTTTCCTATACAGTATTTTCTGAACCTTTTCTTTTCCCTGGATTGAGGTCCGGAGGTCTCGGTGAATTTCCTTTTAAAAGGGAGACCCCAGCGGGAGCGAAGACTTTGATTTGCTCTGGTTGCCTCCGCCAGAACATTATTGACCTCATCCTCAGGGAAGATGTTAGGTCCCCAGATAGAACTCTTCATGAGTCTATTGGGCTCATGTCTGATAGTGGCGTCTGCGAAGATATGCTTTCTGCAGTTTTGTCTCGCCACTACAAAGTCATACAGGTCCGATTGAAATGACGCTAGCAGTGATTTTGTCAAGACCTGGAACAGAGGTTCGTCAGCGTAAGTTAACGCTGTTACCTCTCTAATGGTGATGGAATGCAGGGAGGGACTCAACCTGCACTTAATCTCAAACTCCGCCTTCAGAAGGACCTCCGGAATCCTGGGAAGCTGTTCACTGAACAGGGTGGAGGCACACTCGGGGTCAAGTTTACCCACCGTGAACGTAGCCGGAGCTCCCGACCAGAATTCAGAATCCCCGGGGAAAAGAAGGGAGGTGGGATCTATCTCCCGGAGTTGAGGCAGCGGTTTGCCCTCTATTCCCGCCTGACTAGTCAACACTGCGATCTTAGTCGTGCAGGGGGTAGGGATGGAGTCACCTTCCGCAAACATCATAAAAGTCCCATTAAAGGGAGTAAGCTTGGTATTCTCGCACTCCCAGTCAGTGAGAGCGTGCATCAGGGTGGATTGGGCTTGGTCCCTAGGAAAGATAACTGTTTCCTTCGGGACCTTGTCTGATCTAATCCAGGCTTCCTCTGTTAGCCTGGCATAGCCTGGGTAGGGAGGCACCAGGTCGGGTGGAAAGAACTCCAGTTCTTCCAGATGACGAGTGCCCAAGCCCTCAATGGTCAGGGTATCATTATGCAGGGGGCCGTGAAGAGCCAGCCACCACGGGTTCCCCTTATCAAAGGGGGGCAGTCTGGAGGCATCCGGAACAACGTGAGAGTGCTGTACTGCTCTGGATTGGATAAATCCGGAGAGCAAGCTTTCCTGGGCCTGCATCCTTTGTGCCGATGACAGCACCGACTGACCAGAGGTCTCCAAGCTTGAAGCAAGCTGGGAAGAAAGGTCTTGAATCCTAGCTTCAACCCTAGAGTCCAACTTCTGCATCAGAAGTTCGGCAAAGGCCTGAGGGTCAAAGTTAGGCTGTGGAGGATTAGCCTTGGATACCCTGGATCTCGACCCTATGGTTGGGGGAGAAGCCTTACTAGTGGACGCCACTGGTTTAAGAGCCAGTGACGACCCCAAGGGGCTGACGGATTAGACCTTTTAGGTCTAGAGGACTTTGGTAAGTCCTTCTTTTTCAAGGATTTCACCTTGGGGACAACGGACCTAGATCTGTCCTCAAGGATAGCTGGTTTAGGAAACCCTTGAAAGGAAGAAGGGGAACCAAAAAGGGGACTACCAAAACTCTCTCCCCCTGCCTCACTTACCACCTTACCTTCTACCTGGTGGTCCACGTCCACGCTCATCGGTTCGAGGTGGATGTTGATAGCCACCACCTCTTCTGTCACCTCTCCGCACAGGTTGTCTTCTTGGGAGGGTTGCGTCTCTTCCCGGATCCTCTCAATGATAGGGGCAGCCAATTCCGCCGGCACTGCAGCAGAGATCCAGGCTCCGGGGTAGAGGAGATTGCAGATCTCCTCCGACAAGACGTAAGGGTTGCCAGACGCAACGTTCCTCCCAAATCCGCCAACCCAGACCCTCAGGGTCGACAGCGAAGAGTCACGGATGATCCGGTCAGACTGTAAGAAAGGGCAGGATTTACTGAGAATGTTCTCCAATTACCCGTATATGTCTATATAAATCATTAAAGTCAAAAAGAGACTAAAGGATAGCGGTCTCTTAAAACTTACTGACTCATCCACCACTAGCTCGTGCAGAGCGTAGCAGACTTCACAGTCATCTGGGTGCCAGACGATCAGGTCCCCAACGTGGACCGAGCAGCTGGAGTGCGACCTGCACACCTCGTGTCCACAGGGTTGTTGGAGAACCGCTGTGCACCCTGGCTCCTGACAGCGTACCATCTGTAAGTGGAATGGCGGTACATGAGTAACATCAAGGCAAGGCCCGCCGAAGTAAGTCCGGCGGTAATAGGCTACCTTAACGTAGATTATGAGTGATGAAACATGCGTGTCATCGGGCAAAACCCACCGGAATTGAATCCGGCAGTACAAGACTAATACACAGATTTATGGGTGATGAAACATGCTTGTCATCAGGGACGATAACAACGAAAGATCCGACTAACCTGGCGGAGACTGAACATAGCGGAACTCATGATTGCATCCCTGGGACAGTGTTCGACGCTCCAGCTATAACTGTGGAAAGCGAGCAAACGAAACACCGCCCGATAGGGGAAAGGTAGCAGAGTGGCGGAAACCTGGCGAACTGCGACCAGACGGGTGGGTAGCACCCTCTGGAAGCCGAATGAAAACTCCCCACGGGGTGCCGAACGCAAGCGATCGGTTTCCCTCTGCTAGGAAGAAGCCTAGGTTGCTCGCCAAAAGCTAACTGATCAGGTAAAGAAGGACTAGGCTACATACACGAAAAAACCTGTGCCACCTGCGATCCCAGCCTACCCTCCAAAACCAAAACTTCGAAGGCCAGGATGAGTGCTACAGGTGAGGGGGGGGGGAAGAGGAACCTCGCATAACCTGGCCACACCCTCCAAAACCGACAGCCTGGTCAGTTGGAAGACT
The DNA here is from genome assembly GCF_040412425.1 of Macrobrachium rosenbergii. Classification (NCBI taxonomy): domain Eukaryota; kingdom Metazoa; phylum Arthropoda; class Malacostraca; order Decapoda; family Palaemonidae; genus Macrobrachium; species Macrobrachium rosenbergii. The sequence continues at coordinate 41,572,611 of NC_089788.1, forward strand.
ATGAATTGAGGAGACCCTTCAATATTCTAACCTCACCCTCCAAGACCTCACGGCCTGGTCAGGTGGGCTAAGGGGGAAGAGTAACTCCCTCACTAGCCTAACCTCACTGTCCAAAACCTAACGGCCTGGTCAGGTGGGCCAAGAGAGAACGAGGAACTGCCTCACAAACCTAACAACTCCCTCCAAAACCTCAAGACGGCCTGGTCAGGTGAGCTAGGTAGCAGGAGCATCGTGAAAAGCGCCTATCCTGTCCAGCCTAACTCTCCGAAACCGATCACGGTACGGTCGAGTAGGCTAGGCTAAACCTAATCGAATAAACTACCTGACATCAAGAGTACTAACATAAAAAAGGGGGGACCATTCGATGAAAAGTTTTAAAATTATATATACTTAAAGATATATACTTATGAATACAAAAGTGACTCAGCGGCAGAGAGGGCCAAAGAACAACCGATATACGGGAAGCGGGGATACCCAAGATGGCCGCCTCTGACGCCAAATCACATATAAACTAATCCAAGAATAGACATGTCATCCATCTTCGTACACATCAGTTATGATCATGAGCATAACAATACCACCATCTAGAAGGTACCAATTCGCTGGTGGAGGAAGGAAACCAGTGGAAAAGGGAGAAATTTATGATCAGAAAAAGGGGGAGGGGAATACCTCCATCCCTAGCCTAGATCAGTCAGATACGGGCTCCCAAGCCTCCTATCAGCGAAATGGTAATTTCTACAAATAAGGCTCCAAAGGAATGGAGCATGGAGAAAAAACTAGCAGAACTTCCTGCTAATAACATGCGAAGACTGAGTGTTAAGCATGGCAGAGGCAGACACAGCCCACGCCCGGCTGCGTAGCATTATTTAACCTGATAAACAATATATGAACAGTCAAATTATATGCCTCTGTAATAAAAAACCAAAAGGAAATGGTACTCAACTTAGATGGCGGGAATTCTGGGTGGGAAGACATGCCGAAACAGTAAAAAACCCAAAAACACGACACCAAGAAAAAACACGGTGTGATTCTGAAAGCGTGCTAAATTGGAATGTTTATAAGATGGCGGCCGGGGTGGTGGTTAGCTGGGTGCGGAGGATGAGGTTTAGAACGGCCCCTCACTTTTCGGGGTTTTGAGATCGGAGAGATCTATAGGACGGAGACCTGTGGTAGTGGCAACCACTCACCCCTTGTGTATAACGACACCATTTAATGGCGTTCGATCCAGGGGTCGTAACCCTGGCATTATGGTTAGCTTTTCTCTGGTATACTTAGCAATACCTATACCTAGAAATCAGTGCTAATGGATTATTTCACTGGGTGACACAGGTCGAGCCCAGAAATGCTCATACCTGCCAGACAGTCTTGCAGACAGCCAAGTGAAGAGACAACTCTTAGGAAAGAATTTACAGCTCCTGCTGAGCGTCCACCAACGCATTGTGAATTCCCAGGCAAGCAAAGATCTAAACTACCAGACGACAAGGGGACTCTGACTTTGTACTTCCTTGAAACTCCAGGTAAAAATGGGGCCAGTATTGTTGGACAGGACCCCGATGTATTGATTTGAGAAGGCTGTAACAAATGCTTGGAGGCCTAAGTAGACAGCCCGCATTGCCAAGAAGCTGATGTGTTTCTGTCATTTTTTAGGCAACCACATCTCTTTTACCCAAAGATCCAACAGATTAGGCTCCCAACCCTTGTTTGAAGTATTTTGATAAAGACAACAGTTTGGGATCTGTTAAACAAGATTCTGCATAATCTGGTAATTTCTCTGACTGAAATATGGATGTACCATAACTAGGGTTGTGGAACAAAAAAACAAGCGTTTTTTTTTTTTACTTTTTTTTTTGCGAAAAAAACAAGTCAAATTTGGTTTTTTTCAGTTTTCTGCATTTTTTCACATTCTGTTGCTTCCTAAGCCACACACAATGTCTGACTGTGCTTATATTATCCATAATATACACATACAATTATTCCCTGTAATTTATTATACATCTGGGTATTGAAATTTTTTAATTACATGTACTAGATCTTCTTGTTTGGCTAGGGGAATAAGATGCCGTACTGTCCAAACATAGCACATTCATTCATGCTAATGTTATTCTGACAAAGATACTCTAAGCTTGGGTAACAAGGCAATTTAGCACTAGAAAGAAAAATCTGTGTGAAAATAGAAATTATGATATTAGAAAAATTCACCTCAACCATATGAGATTGAGTTTTATGAGTACCATAAATTAGTGTTGCAATCATATTAACATTTCACATTTGATCATTAGTATATTCAGTTATCAAACATATTCTACTGCAATTTCTCAATCATATCTTAAACCCACATTAGAAGCTAAATCTAAAGATTTTCAATGCATGAAGAGTTCAAGATAGGAAGAGAGGTAAGAAAACCCTACGAAGGGCAATAGCTCCTTACAGATATGTATGGTACATGTACTTTTAGGTGTTAAACATGTTAAACTGTTACTTGTATGGAACTCTTATCAATGAGATAGGTTCCAGAACCAAGGTAAATGTGCCTTATATTTACATATCAGTATATAGTTAAAACATGAAATAATGGTAGCAGTTATTTCTTGTAACTTGGATGCATTAGGAATTTAGGACAAGCAGAGAGGTGTGACCGTGTGAAAACCATATGAGGGTCAAAAACCCAGAAAGTAATTTATTTAGCAACAGTCTTGCTGCTCTGTATCAAACATGTTCAAAGTGAACTTGTACCCTCCTGGTATCATAAAGGGACCAGAGGCAGAGTAAATGGGATTGGGTGCATCACATAGCAGTGCTAGTAGTTGTGCTTGGAGAGTGTGGAATGTTAATGTGTTTGGTATAAGAGGTGATAACTGTGATATAAGTTGAAGAAATTACAGTTCCAGTGATATTCAGTGACCAGTACAAGAAATATGTGAGCTTTGCTCATTATTGGAAAGCATTCCATTCTTTTTTTATTATTATTATATTTTATTTTTGTGGGGGGGGGAATACGAATGCTAGTGTAGACTCAGTGTATTTCCATGAAAAAATTGATAATGAATGATCACTTTATACTTTATATTCATCTATGTTAGTTGTGATAGGACAATGGAAATTGTTTGAAGAGGGAAGTAAATATGGAACCACTGGAGCTACTGTCTTAAGGAGTTAGCCACATAATTGTGAAGTGTGTCTGTGTCAATTAAGACAGTTATTTTCAGTAATGTTAGAGAACTGTAACATCATATTTAAATAACTTATGAAATGAAAACCAGTTGGAAAAATCATGACCAAAAGATTTCATACTTACTGTACACAGGTAGTGGGCTCCCCAGCCTCATAACATTTGGGTATGCTATAATGCTCCCCTCACTGTCTGCATCATTTAATGTTATTCTTTGCTTTATCCACCCAATGACAGGGTTAAGAAGTATCCTACATATTTCATCAGTATTGTATTGAAGCTGAAAATGTTCTACACCTTACACCATACATAGATATTTGTAACTATCCCACTTTGCATGAAATGTTATCTTGACCCATTTTCATTATGAACATGTTGGTTTCATCCACTCACAAATGGTGCCACTGGGACTGGGGTCTAGTAGCTTCTCCCCTCCCCTGGGCCCACCCACCCCGTCTCACCCTCATATCTCTCTCTGTCTCTCTCTAACACATTAATGTAAAGGATAGGAAATACAAATACTAAGTATAGTCTTTAACTATCATATTACTTGATTATTACTGTATGTGCTGTCAATTTGGCAACAACTGTGGTTAGCAGCCCAGAGAGTTTGTTGCAAGCAAATAGCCCTATGGCTATGGTCATTTAATTTTAACATAAGTCACTTGAATACAGCAATGAAATATTTACTTAATATTGTAAGCAAATATATATCCTTCTATATACTATAGGCAAGTTATGATTTCCAAATAAAAGAGTTGAACTTTAGGCCCATTTTCATTATATTTACCAACATGATTAAGTTGCCTAAGTGGCAACTGCCACAAATAGGCTGTAGTTGGCTGGGCAAACATCTAGAGTTGTACTTTTACATTACTAGAAGTTAATTTAATTTAGAAATTTATCATTAAAACAGCTTCATCATCTCAGAAAATGCTGTATAAACTTGTCTTTTATATCTGTACCCTGCTTAATCTCATAAAATATGCGTAGAACATCATGCGTTTGGCAGCAGCATAAGCATGACCTGACTGGCAGTGTAGTTATCATGCATAGGAGAAGGTAAATATGAAAGAAAGTAAAGTTGTCTTTGAAATAATTATTCATGACTGTAGTACAAGCATACACTACAGAAGTTGGCAATTGATGAGGAGGCTAAGAAAGGGTTAGAAAAGAGTGCAAAGGATACTCTACTCTCAGAAGTTTTCTGGGACAAGATTGCAGGATATCTTCAGTTACTAAAACCAGTAGCAACTGCAATAACTATGATTGAAGGCGATGATCAGTATCTTTCAATTGTCATGGTTTTTCATGATTTGCAAAGTTCCTTTGATGAGCAGTTGCCAAACTCTCCAGTCCTCCAAAGTGAGGAATCTCTCCTTAAAGAAGTTGTCTCCAAGAGACGAGAGTGGCTTGTACAGAAAGTTCACCTGGCTGCTAACTTACTGGACCCCCGTTATAGAGGATGTCACATAAGTGATGAAGAGGCAGTTGATGCGATTGAATCGGCATATGAAGTAGCCTTAAGGATGCCAAGTATAGATGAGAAAAAGGTTTTGGGAGAAATAGCTGAGTTTAGGGCAAAGGAAAAATTATTTAGTAAACTCTTCATCTGGCAAAGTGTGGACCAGTGTAGCCCTACCTCCTGGTGGAATGGTATGTGCAGCCACACACAACTTTCAAAAGTGGCCACTGGAATATTAAATTTGCCCCCAACCAATGCCTCGGTTGAACGGTCATTCAGTCGCCACTCGCATATCCATTCCTCTGATCGCAACCGTCTGTCAACAGATAGGGCTGCCAAACTTGTATATGTCGCTCGTCATTTGACATTAGATGAAAAACTTCATCAAACTTCTACTCCACGGCCATCAACATTAGCAGATGCTCCCCTTTCACAAAAAGAAAAGCCATCATCGTCAAGATGCTCCTCTGCATCAAGCTTAAAGGAAAATCTTCACTCCAGGATTATTCTTCAGAAGACTCGGAAGAAGATTTAGGTTCCGAACTAGATCACTCCTCAGGCAATGATACCGATTCAGACTAGAAAGTTTAACCTTTTTGAGAGGCAATTTCATTAATAATTTTGGGCCAAAGTTAATGTTTTGTTTCAATGTGAACTGTCAGTACCTTTCTTTTAAGTTTCGTGAAAGAGATGCAGGCTCAGCGTTTCTTTTTTATCAACAATTGAAAAAGTTATCAGTATTGGCAAAAATGGACTTTTTTTTTAGTTTATATTGGCAGTGTGATTTCAAAGAGCAGTTTCAGTTGAGTGTTTCTTTTTCTGTAGAAATGTATACAGTATATGTATTTCTTTTCATGGCTGAAGCATCTAATGAAGGTCTTGCTTCTTTTCATGGCTGAAGCATCTAATGAAGGTCTTGCTTTTTTTCTTTATAGCTTATTATAAATGACATCCATAAAAAATTCAAAGCTTTAGGAAAACTTTTTATGAGTGGATACCGTTATTTTAAATGCTTCATGTTCAGATTTCATTGAATGACAAAAATTATCATTTTTATGTTAGGCCCTGTAGGCTATATTATAATGGTCACATTATATCTATAAAACTTATCTCTTTGTGCTGTAGCTTCAAGAGCATTTTTTATTTAAAATTTTCTACATTTAATTTCACAGGGCTATTTCATTGTTTCACATTTTGATCTCAAAAGAAAATTGTTTTTCATCAAAATTCAGCAATAAAGGAAAGCAAATATCATCATACTCAAATAGCTAGCAAAAATACCATTATATTTTGAGACTGTAAGTGAAATTCTTAGTAATACTTCATATATCTCAGGTTCTAATTATCAATTAAAGAAGCATTTTTACCCTTAATATCATTATTTTAATGATTCCTCTAGTCTAGAAGGAAGGTGGAAGTCTTAAAAATATCCTATGTCCATATTAAGTATTAACAGGATCACCAGAAAGGTCCAGAACATGAAAAATTGGGGGAAAAGGGAAAAAAATTAAAAAAACACAAAAAAATGTTTTTTTCCTGAAAAAACACGAAATGAAAAAAAAGTTTTTTTTTCACAACCTTAACCATAACATGGTGGCTACCTTCAAACGAAACGCTGGTTGAAGCTGGTTGTATAAAGAACCAGTTTTTCATCATGGATGGTGCAAAAGTTCTGTATAGTGTCCTGGAGGTGATAGATCCTGATGACAAGGTTGACCTCTAGTACCAGGACTGACCTAATTTTGGAAGACCATTAGCATGCCTGCCAGTAATAGCCAATCATCAAAATACGACTTGGTTTGAAGATCTAGACAAATAAGCCACAGTGACCATGAATGCCAGTGTCCTGGTGATCTGAGGGACTGTGTGATGGCAGATGAAGGCAATTGAGCTTGTTAGGAACAGTTGAGGGTTTTGTAAGACTTGCAAAAAACATTGATCCAACAAGCCAACATGATGGGGCATAACTGAGACCACCGAAAGAGAAGGCCTGTTCGATGTTTAGTGACGTAGACAAGTGTGGTCCCAATGGCTAGCACTGACTATGCTGCCAGATGAAAGAAATGCAAACAAAACATCACTAAAATACAGCATTTATTGTTTGCCAGTTATGGTAATGGAAGTTATTTTAATTATTTTTCTCGTCTACACTGACTTGTTTACACCAAATAATACTAATTCGAAACACAGGTTATGAGACTAATATAAAATACTGAACCAAAACAATGTATTCACAGTTACAATACAGCATATACTGAAATACAAACATGTTTATCATATTAAAAAATATTTATACATAAATAGTGTTAACATCAAATTACAAGACAGCTGTGCATAGTTTTCATACATCCCAAAAAGATGGTTTATTCTACTATATGTGAATGAAATAACTTAATTATCATCTTTTACATACAGCCATTATTTGGTAGTTAAAGTTACTCACTTTCTCTTTTTAGTCAAGTTTTTGTTGGCTACGATATAGTTATTTTCTTGGGAACAATAATTATTCAATGAAAAACGTTAGTAGAAGCTCATATTAATTCTGCTATTTTTTGTGTATAACCATTTCTTATTGGAGTAGCATATTTAATCTTCAACCTTTGACCTTTATATGGGGACTTTAAATACATTATTGTCCACCAAATGTAAAAAAATTGACATATTTTGCAACTTCTGAATAAAAAGGCACACACTGATATTTTCCAAGAGTTAGTAAAGCTTGAATGAGATACTCATTGAATATTTGTAAACTAAATAACATTTTGTGTCTCAAAGGTGGAACGGGATAACACTTTTAATGACAGTTTACATGAATGTTTCAAGAGTAAACCATCATCTATCTCATGAAGTTTTTTCAAAGAGCTGATTGGTGCATAATGAATTTCATTTTCTAAAATATTATTTCCATGAAAGGAGAACGGAGGGAATTTCATTGTTTTATTTATATCTTTCTGGCCAAGCCAATTATTCCTGATACATTTCAACAAATGTACTGGATCATACACGAAAAAAAGGGGTCTGCTACTCTGGAATGGGTGAGGATACACCATAGACAGTTGTGGAGGACTGGCAAAACAGGACCTTGCTTTCCCATTGATGGCATTGTTATCTGTTACAAAGCAAAACATCAGCCTTCATGCTTTTAGTGGGAATGATATATACACCGTCTATGAATTTGAACTTTGGGCTGTTCAACATAAAAACATATGCACTTGTTGAAGCTTCATGAGCTGTTCAACATAAAAAGCTTCACTATACTGCCAAAGGCTGAACCGACAACATTTTCGCCATTATATAATCAAAATATAGTTTAAAGTGAATTTCATCCACCATCAGTATCACTGTTTTGTCATTGGGTAATAATGATTTACATTTATTCTTCATGTACATTAGAAAATTTGAGTTATTTTGTTCTGATGCTGGGCTGAACTGTTTGGAAACACACTCCTGATGGTAGAGTAGAGTAACTCAGCAACATTACGAATTTCTTATCTCTCAAGAGTATAACTTTGAGGGGAACAATTATATAACAAAGATGACAATATTACCAGCTCTGATGAATAGTCAAATTTATGCTTGCGACATACAAACTCTTGCAATAACCAGCAATCTCGCAAATGGAAGGTATGTGACCTGAGCATCTGCTAATTCAGCACCTTCAGTAGTCACTGGATACAGCAGGTGTCAGTGGCATGTGGGGCAGGTGGAACTTCCCGTCACTGTTCTGGATCGAAGCTTCTAGAACCTTTGCCCAGTTTTAGTCGGATTTCTAAGCGTGTCAAAGGAAGAGTGTGTTAGTTTGTGTATTGTGAAAAGTGGCTAAGTCCGAAGGGCTCTTGTGGAAGGAGATTCATTTGTTTTAGAGGAGCCAAACCAGTAAGACTTTCTGGAACACTCTGGGATCTGGATTCCCATTTTGCTGAAAGGTAAGTGTTTAACTTACAAAATTACTAACTTTCCAGTGTTTAACTCCCAGTTATTATTTCTTGGTTTCTTTTTAAAATGTATTTCTGTGTGATATGAGCTGAATGAATTCTGATTTTTAATGGGAGATGGTTCTGCTCCTTATAGAACATATTGTTAGTCGTACAGTATAAATTATTTTTGCACACCCAGTTTGATTTCCACACACTAGGTTATGATATTTGTAAAATAAGAGAAAGGAAAGGAGAGAGAGAGAGAGAGATCAAGTGAGAGTGAGGGGTCCTCAAGGCCACAAGCTACCAGTGCCAACCTTCCAAGCTAAGTGTCTCATGTCCATGTATGCGGGGGATAACAAATACATTCAGCAATGTCAGCTCTTTGCAAGTTATTCAATATCTGCTCAGTGATAATTTTATCATGAACCTCTGTAGGAAACATTAATGGCACTGTTATTCTAGGACAAGGGGATTGTACAACACGACAAATTAGGTGACATTCATCTTGTTGTACTACTGTCCAATATTGTCTGTCAAGAAACTGAAGCTTTTCCAAAAGTTCTGTGGCAGAATTAAATTCTTGCGCGTCTCTGTATGAAATACCATCTAGTAAGCTTGATGCTAATGCAGCCTGCATTGCTGACTCCTCTCTCCAGCCTTTCTTCAAATCAGATGGTTCTCTTCGATGTGATGAAGCAGATAAGTATGAAGGACAATTAGGCAACTGGGATGCAATGGCCCCCTCATGAAGCTGCGGTACTTTCAGCGTTGCCTTAAGAGTTGTCCCTGCTTTTTCATCAAAATATGAAGTTTCCCACCTGATGTCCTCAGGTACAAAATGAAGACTGCAAACCTGATAACAGATTTGCAAAGTTTCAATTAGTGCCCAGTGGCAAGTGTTATAATAACAATTATATTCATACAGTGGTTATATTGATCAAAACTAATTGAGCAGATTATGATTTAGTGCTCTCCCCTCGAAATCCAGTGAACTTCTCCAATTCGTTTTGACCACTAAAAGATATGTTGCACACATACCTACATGATATATGATACTCACTCTGCTGTTTTTTGTTGGAGTGTTATTTTCCCTCCTGATCTCATGAAGCCATTTTGAAGATAGGTCGTCATCCTTAGGGAATGAAAAAACACTAATACTAGCTGTCGGGCCGGTTTTATAACTCCCTCTGCAGTTGGAAACCACACAGCGATAGGGCATTGCGGCATACAGTATGCAGTTTCACTAATCTGTACTCAACTCTTACCTGTGAAAGAGGAAAGATGGTCTTTTAATATTTGTACGGCATATATATATGAGCATCTAAACATAGTAATGCAATGAGATTAGGTTAGGTTAGTTACTGAAATTCCTTCTGTAGGCTCCTGTTTTGTACCTGTAACCCTTAGGCCTCTTGCACACCATGCAGTTTGAAACTGTTGCTGCCGGCAGTGTGGTACACTCGACTGGTAAATCTAATGTGGCTTTCACACCAGCACTGTGGCGTTATTTCACCGCCGTGGCACCAGATTGCATGTGTGGCGCCCCACTGGACTGGTGCTTTACTTTAAGAGACCGTCGCACCGACGCCATCTCTTCCAAAAACACGTGTGTTCGTGTGTTCGTCATCCATCGGAGGGGACAAGACAGAACAAGGGCATCTCGTTTTCTTTCTCTGAAGGAACGCAACTTCTACCATACAATATTTCCGTCTGTTTCTCCCTAACCATTGTTGTCTTGATTTATGTACAATCACCACTACTTGCATTGCCCTGCAAGCATTCTAATAATGTACTCATAATGTTCCACAGAATCTTTTGTATCAAACTGTATGTATGTTTCTGTTTGTGAAGAAGCCAAACGTCTCGCCATTTCACATATATTATGCTACTGCATTGTATTCATTAATCTGTCTCGAATCTCATGCAATTGGCCATATGTAGAATTTCCTGGCCTTTCCACTGATATATACCCCTCAAATTGGGACCATCTTGACGTGGTGAGGGGGCTCTCGAACCTAGGAATCTATTTTTTTTCCCCCTAAGTTTGATCCCAATTGTCCCACATATATATTAATGCACTTTGGGAATAATTTTGTGGATTTTTCCACTTTTGTCAAAATTACCAAAATTGATAAATAGGAAAACATATCATAGCATGGAGTGAAGTCGAATCTGAAGCTAAATAGTGGGAACTGTGGTAGAACCATCAACTACCTGATAATGTTCGGACCTGGTTTTCAGGCGGAACTATTCTGTGGAGCTGGACCACGGATTCCAGGGGCCTGGTTCTAGGAATAGGACTCTCGGCTTTCTGTCCGGTTAGCCCATATTGTGATTAGGATGGGGATGACTGTATTATTACAATACACTCAATCCTAGCAAGCGGGTTTTGCTTACACTTGGGCCATACTAATCATGATGTGCCATCCCCCTTTTGGGGTAGGGTAGGGACGCGGACATTTGGGAGTCAGTTCCCACTTGTGCCATTAGTGGAACATTCAACTTCATAAAAAGCCAGTGATATCTTTTCAAGATTTATTAATTTTATATATATATATATATATATATATATATATATATATATATATATATATATATATATATATATATATATATATATATATATATCCTTTATGCAAAATAGTCATGAAGATATTAGTACCCCTGGACCCCATGATGGTAAAATTCTGGCACAGTCGATGACTAATGGAACGTCACTCCCGAATCTCCTTAGCATAGGTATAAACGCTACAACGGAACATCCTGTTCCAAGTAAAATATCAATCCCTAAAGACTTGAAGAGTTTAGAAAGTCAAAAAGAAACAAATAATAACAAACTGGTAAACTCCAGTATTGTAACACTGGAACCATACATAAAGGACAATAACTCTAAAATAGAGACAAGTAATCCCCCTAAAACCCCATCAACACAAGACAGCTCATCACCGATGAATGTGAAAAAATTGAAAAGAAATAACTATCGACTCAATCCAACACTAGTTCATTTTGAACATATTTTTGGACCAGACAATTGGTCAAGATTTTTAATATTAAAAGCAGAAAAAGAGATCTCACTAGCCATTTTAGAGAATAAATTATTAAATATACACCCCACACAAGACATGGAATGTAGACATATCAAAAACAATGAATGGCTAATACAAACAACAACCAAAGCCCAATCAACAACCTTTCTACAAATAACCAACATAAATGAAATAAATGTAACAGTAACCAGCCATTACTGTTCCTTGTGTATAGTTAAACTATACACAAGGAACAGTAATGCTCCCAAACAATGATGAAAAAGAGCTACCATCAAAACAAATCTTAATTGACTCCCTTAAATTAAGATACAACAACGTACATGACTTGGAATTATATACTGTCCCAAGTAGAAAGGATGCAAATAAACATATTAAAATAGTCAAAATAAAATTTACAAACTGGGGACTACCACGAAAAATAAAAATTCTAGGACTGAATAGAGAAGTTCGCCCCTTTGTCCCTAAACCTCTCCAATGTTCTAACTGTCTAAAATATGGCCATTCAACCAAAAGATGTAGAAATAACGCTATATGCGCTGGATGTTCTGAAGACCACACAACAAATTGGAAATGCAAGACCTTCAAATGTGTAAATTGCAAATTAAATCATCATGCAAAATCTAAAGACTATATTTTATCAATATTATACAGAATTACAAATGTTAATGGACAGAACTGTTATGCCCGTTACGAAGCCAAACTCTAACTGAAGGTGAGAGGAATCAATGACCCAGCAAAACTCCATTCATATTCAAATGTTGCAACAACTCATAATAAACATAAAGAATCTCAACACAGAATAGCTGTGACACACCTCTCTCCCTCCACTACTATTCATAAAAGCCCAAGAGTACAGTTGCAACAGACGTCCCCAGTAACAAGCCCAGTTAATCGTTCAGAAACGAATTCCAATGATATGGAAAAATCAACAGAGGTTAATAATCCAGATCTGGAAACTCATAATGCACTAACATCATCCACAGAAAACTTAATTGACAAAAATAACCATAATAAAAAAAGGAAAGTAATTGACAGAACTCCCCCAAAAGGAAAAAACCTAACATTCCATTCACAGATCAATCTAGCAAAACCCCAGTCTCACCCATTAATCAGAAACAGATTACATTAACTGCATCACAAGTGGAAATCCTTAGTGTTCCACAATCCACGACAAATATAAATAACGATTCCCCAAATATGGATAAATCAACTAACTCTTCTGCACTCTCGTCACCAAAATCAATGCAGAAACTTTCAATTAAACACCCCACTGAAGAATCAAAAACCCATAAAATTAATCAAATCACAAACACATCAAATCAGCCCTCAACTAATAATAATAATAATAATAATAATAATAATAAACCTAAAAATTCAAATAAAAATTTTATACCAGCACATCGGAGATCCAATATACCTATACCAAAAATTCCCTAACAAAAATATTTCAACATCCAATAATGGAAACATAACTGGGACCCAGAGATCAGAACCATTCCTTCAACACTTGGAACATGATTTATCTTGCGGATGTCAAGAGTGTTTCATCATTACGTACAATCGTTTACCTAACAAAAATGAAAATATAACCCGAAATTTCATAAATAACTTTACTAGGTTCCGAAAAGGCCCTTTAACATTCCATCAAGATGGCGAACTATGCTCGGAAAACTTAAAACTGAAAAAAAAATTATCAAAACTCAAATAGATTTGCTAATAAGGAAATATGAAGAAGAACCGATCAATGCATCAAATATTCAGCAATCAAACCCAGCTACAAAGAAACCACAAAGCAACACAAACTCCCTTAAAATGTTACGGGATATAGCTAAATCATCAATTAACTTACAAAATCTAACGCCAATCCCACCAAACAATGACCAATAAAATAATTCAATGGAACATGAATGGATTTTCTACTCGGCTTCGGCTAGGTGAAATCCAGAGAATACTAAAGGAACATAAACCTGTTTGCATATGTCTACAGCATATTGGTACAACTCCAAAGAACTTTAAAAACTATAAATTAGCTTGCCACTCACCAATGTGGATGGCAAGCTAGGAACAGCTATATATGTTCATAACGATTCAACTTATGAACCCTTAAATATTACATCACTGTCATATCAAATAACTGCAATCAAATTGCATATGCCAGACAATCAAATTATCTCTATAATAAATCTATATAATCAGCCAAATTTTAACTCAAACTTTAGTGATTTACCACAAATACTAAATAATGTAAATGACCCCCTACTAATAGTAGGCGACTTTAATGCCCATAACCCATTGTGGGACAGCGCACATGCTAGTAACTTGGCCGGCTCAAACATTGAGAATCGCATAAATGTTCAGAATTTACATTGCCTGAATGAAAGTGATTCACCAACGTACTTCTCAAAAACTCATTTAACCTTCTCCTCAATAGATATTTCATTATGCTCACTGGAATTAATTGAAAAACTGGAATGGAATGTCCTAGACGACTCATATACTAGTGATCACTTTCCAATTGTTTTGAATTATTTGAACAACCAAAAACAATCATTTCCCATAAAATATAACTTACTGAAAGCTGACTGGGATAAATACAATTTACAAACTAGAAATATCCCTCCCTTCCCATTAAATCAAAACAATAATGTCACAAATGATTTCTTTTCCAGTTTTGTAATCAGTGCTGCAGATAAATGCATCCCCAAAACTTCTTCAACCCCTAATATATCCCCCTTCCATGGTGGTCTAATAATTTATCTCTCTTAAATCAAACCAAACACACACTGGCACGTAATTTGAGTAGACTAAAGTCTAGATTAAACGCCCTTAATAAAGGCCCTTGTAATATAAACAAACTAAACAAGATAATAGTTATAAGTATAACTATTGATCACATTAAACCACTTTTCAATAAATATAATGCAAAATTTCGAAAAACAATAATATTCGAAAAAGCTCAGTTGTGGAAAAATTATATTTCGGAGTTGTCACCAAATACTTCAATTAAGGAAATATGGCACAAAATCCGTAAAATCAATGGTAAACATGTAAGACCACCTAGAAGCCCAATACTATATAATGGCAAACTAAATCATAACCTACAAGATATTTCAAATATATTAGCCAAACATATAGAAGATATTAGTGCTTATTCTAATTTAGATGAACACTTCAAAAGAATTAGAACACAAAAAATAAATCATACACTTAATTTTGAAACTGACGAGGACCTTGATTATAACCAAGAATTCAATATGAATGAACTTAATTTTGCCCTAAAATCATGTCGATCATCAGCTCCGGGGCATGATATGATTTCTTTTGAAATGATCCAGAATTTAGCCACACTAGCTAAAGAATTCTTATTAAAATTATATAATAACATATGGCTAACGCATGTCTTCCCAACTACAGTAAGTGGAGACATGCAATAATCATACCCATCAGTAAACCAGGAAAAGACCCTAGCAACCCCACTAATTACAGGCCAATATCTCTAACAAGTTGCCTGTGCAAACTGTTGGAGAAAATGGTTAGTTTGAGATTAACAAGTGTCATAACAAAACATTCAATTTATCACCTACCCAATCGGGATCAATAGCTGGCAGATCTACACTAGACCCGTTAACTCAAATAGAAGATCATATTAAAAAAGGATTTGAAAAGAAAAAGCTGACAGTGGCTATTTTCTTTGATATAGAAAAAGCATATGATACCACATGGAGATACAATATTATGCACAAACTCCATAAATCTGATATTCGAGGTCACCTTCTAATATTTATCAATAATTTTTTAACAAATCATACACTTCAAGTACGCATTGAAAATACGTATTCAAATAGCTATGTACAAGAGGAGGGTATCCCCCAAGGCAGTGTTTTGAGCTGCATCTGATTTACTATGAACCTGCCTGAGGGTGTACAAAATAGTTTGTATGTGGATGGTTTTGTAATATATTATTCAAGTTATTCTTTGAGACATGCTCAAAGAATACATAATATAGTAACAAATAATATAACCACTTGCACCAACTCCGTAGGCTTCAAGTTGTCGGTAAATAAAACAAATGGCATTGTCTTCTACAAAGACAAGATGGTTGAAACAACAAACCATTAAGTTATATCTTTATAATAAAGAGATAAACATGTGCAATAGTGTTAAATATTTGGGTATAATTTTTGATCAACATTTAAATTGGAAAGATCACATCAAATATATCAAAGCCAAAGGATCTAAAGCCCTTACATTATTAAAGAAAATCTCACACATCAAATGGGGTGCAGGACGAGACACAATGTTAATGTTGTGCAATGCAACAATACTATCAATTATAAATTATAGCTGTCCAATTTATTCAACTGCCTCAGAAGCAACTCTAAATCTCTAGATGCTTTGCATCACGAGGGAGTGCGTATATGTACAGGAGCCTTCCGCTCATCTCCAACTGTCTCTATCCTAGCAGAAGCAGGCCAGCTACCTCTAAAATATTACAGAGATCTAATTACTTTAAGAAGATGCTTATCCCTTCAAGCAGGCACATCTCCTGTATCAAATAAATTTCTCAATCAAAATACAAATAATAACCCAAATCAAAACTCAATTACTAAAAAAACTAATCATCTATTGAATTTACATAACATGATACCCAAATTTACCCAAGAAATAAATCTTATCACACCAAGGACACTAAAAAGGGCAAAAATATGCACATATTTATCATATCTTTCAAAGAAATATATGTTCAACACAGAAATGTACCATCAACATGCCATGGAACACATAAGACGGAAGGGTAATCCCTTCATAATCTACACATATGGATCCAAAAATGAAGCTGGAGTGGGCTCGTCAGCCTATTAAAGTGATAAAACTATCCAAATGGGCCTTCCTCTAATATCATCAGTATTTACAGCTGAATTAACAGCCATACAACTGGCTCTCAAGATTATAAAAAAAAAAAAAGGAATTCCTTCAGCACTCATATTGAGCGACTCAAGAAGTGCAATTGAAGCAATAGGATCATTTAAATCAAATAATCACCTTGTCCAAAATATCCAACGGGAAATTCGTCGGTTAATCACAAACGGCCTTCAAGTTCAAATTTGTTGGATCCAAGCCCATGTAGGTATTGAGGGTAATGAGAAAGCAGATAAAGCTGCTAAATTGGCTTGTACAATCCCCCCAACTACTACGAAAGCCCCCATATCAGACTGGCTAGCATCAGTTAAACCCTTAATTTATAGGGGTTGGCAAAATGATTGGAGAAATATACCCCCTCAAAACAAACTAAAACAATTTAAGAACGAAGTTAAAAAGTGGCATTCTTCTACCCAAAAGCAAAGAATTAATGAAGTAATTTTAACAAGACTCAGAATAGGACATTCCAGACTCACACATGGTCATCTGGTGTCAACTCCGCACACAAATCCAATAACTTGTGAAAGAAGTAACATCCCAATAACAATCAAACATATCTTGATTGACTGTCCCAGATGACAGCATGAAAGAAATACTTATTTACAAAATAAATCAATAAAGGATATTCTAGCAGAAGGTAATAACTTTTCAATTAATAATATCATTCTCTTCTTAAACAAAATCAAATTGATAAATAAAATATAATCTTCCCCCTTTTTCCCCTCCCTTTCTTTTTCTTTTTTTTCTTTCCCTCTTGATTTTTTAATTTTTTTAAATTTCCCCCCCTTTTTTATTATTTATTTATTTATTTATTTAACTACTTAATTTTTATGTACTCTTTCCCCCCTTCTTTTTCCAGCCCGAGAAGAACCCTAAAAGAGTTCAGAGGTCTGGTTAAACAAATCATTTATAACTAACTAACTCCACTGATATATGTTTTATCACTATGTTTATTGTCTCTCTCACAATCGCCATCTGTTTGTCTGCCGACAAACAGAGATGCCCGAAACATTACCTCTGTTTTGTTCTGTCTGTGTGTAGACGCTACTTTTCCTCCCACATGGGCCAATAACATCTTCGAAGGAACTACCAATAAACCAGTAAACACCCAGCCGGTATGTCGCTCAATCCCATCCTTACAGTACCGCAATGTCGCCAGTGACAGCTGACTTAAATGTCCAATACACCTCTTCACATCACGTAGTTTTTATTTTCCCGCTCTACTCGCGGTAACTGGCCCTCATCATGAACACATGGATCAAAGCGACATCGACACTGAATTGGTCATTTCATTAGTTGAAATGAAACTCGTTGCATGTAACTCTAAAATAGCTAAAAAACTTGTTTTTGCCACACTTTAGTTCCTGAAAGACAATATTAAATGCACCATACATGTCTCTTCGTGCATTTAGTGGATGCACCCAATGGATTCTGCGTTGTCTTCTTTTTTCTTTTTCAAATACAGGTAGTAAAGGCACATCAGCTTCCTCTTCTTATCCATCTTATGTACTGATTTAGCAGGAACAAAAAGTGTCTCCATGCGGCAATCACGTCACGGATGACAGTCAACCGTGTCACCTGTAGTGGGGTGGCACAGTGCGGACGTGGTGTCAAACCGCATATGGTGTGAAAGGGGCCTTAGAATATTAGGCCAGTATAACTTTATACACCTTAACCAATCTAGGCCCAGTAAGGTTTGTCTCTTACCTTTGACTACTGGCAATGGTAACTTGCCTATTATCACTATACTACTGTACTTCCTCTTGCGATGAACCCATAACTTTTATATCTGTGCCATTGTAACTATAACTTTTGTAAAGTCTCATCTGTAAAGTCATTTGTAAAGTGCCTGCTGAGCAAGTTTTCTGTGGAGACATCCCATTTTCTTTGCCTCTACAATTAGTCACGCCTAACGTGCCAGGTCACGTAAATTCAATCATTTAAACTAGGTATATATTTGTTTACCTGTTATTAATTGTGTATCGTATGTTTCTTCTTTCACAGGCATCAAGATTGTATCCAATTTCACTTCTGTCTATTTTCACATTGTAAAGTGTACTCAATCACTGTATTTATTGTTATTTATTATCGACCTCAGGTCACTGAGGCTCCCATTGTATTCCGCGGCTCGACGCCATTCTGCCGCTATATAAACTGCCTGGATCATGAATAAATTAGCTGTTCTCTTTTACCTGCTCGTTTTTTTGCACCTCTTAAAGTGGTGACCCGGAGTGGTTCCCAAAGCCATTCCATACGGCGACTCAGTCTTGGCTTCAGGAACTTACTCACGGCCTTAGTGGACTAATTACGGCGCTGAACCAGCGTTTGGGCGTGCTGACACTCATCGGCAAAAATCACCAGCGTCATTAGCGGACTCACATGGCGCGCTCCCAAGTGTGTTTTGACGCGAGTACCCTACTCCAGTTAAGAGGGCAAAGAGCGAGCATGGACGCGGACATCCCTTCCCTCGTTCAGTTAACCGCTAACTTTGCTGATTCGGATACCTACCTCCCTCCCATATCACCCGCGCCGAGGCTCTCACGCTCCTCCACACCCCTGTCCGCGCCCTGCACTCTCCCCTGCCCGGCAGGACAATCACGGGTCGCCCTGTCCATAAAACTGCCGCCATTCACGCAGGGGAATCTGTTATAACCCTGATAAAGAAAGACATTACTATTTTTCCTATTTTGTAACGCTGGCGGGGCCCGGTCAAAAAGAAGGAAGGATGAAGAAGAGTAAACAAGAAGGGCAGCTAGATCACGGCAATAACTCTAGGTGTAGTATATTAAGATGTAAACCTGTACCACAGGGAAGGGATAATAAACCTGTGAGTACTTTACACAAAGTGTGTATTTAATCCACCTTAAGCCCACGAAAGTCTTAAGTTATGACAATGGCGATGAGGATGGGATTCGTGGATGAAATGCCATCCTTTACCACTGTAAGGACTGGGGATTGAGTGACATACTGGCTGGGTGTTTACTGGTTTATTGGTTGTTCCTTACTGAGATAAATGTACAGAATCTTCGATGTTATTGACGCGTACGAGCTGTAATGTAGCGTCTACACACAGACAGGTAAAACAGAGACAAAAGGTTCAGACATCTGTGTTTGTCGGCAGACAAACAGATGGCGATATCAAGAGACATGATTAACATACAGTGATGAAACATATATCAATGGAAAGGCCAGGAAATTCTACATATGGCCAATTGCATGAGATTCAAGAGAGATTAATGAATACAATGCGGTAGCATAATATATGTGAAATGGCGAGACGTTTGGCGTCTTCACAAACAGAAACATACACACAGTTTGATACAGAAGATTCGTTGGAACATTATGAGTACATGATTAGAATGCTTGCATGGCAATGCAAGTACTGGTGATTGTACAGACATCAAGACAACAGTGGCTAGGGAGAAACAGACGGAAATATTGTATGGTTGAAATAGTGTTCCTGTAGAGAAAGAAAACAAGACGCTGGCTTTGTCCTGTCCACTTCCATGATGACGATTGACGAATACACGTGTTTGGAAGAGGCAGCATCGGGGCTCTTACACCACTACCTACACACAGGTAGCCTAAGTTTACTGAAATTCAGTGTTGGTGATTGAGGAAATCACCAGTAAGGCTTAGCCTAATGTTTAACTGAAAATTGGCATCCCTAATGTTAATTGCCCAGTTGATTTCAAGTGTTTACTTTTAGTAATTGCATGCTTAGCCTAAGGGTAGCCTATGAATATAGCAGACCGTTTCCCGAAGTTTGTGCCAGAGTCACAGTCCTTATAGAAAACTGGTTGGAATTAATGACCGTCGCTTTCCGAGCCTAAGAGATCACGAATGAATCTCGTCAAGTAAGCTTGATCTTAACTCACATTCCAACTCAATATTTTGATGATATTGTTGCTTTGATTGCTCCTGGGTCGGCGTTAGCCCTCTCCCTGGCCGAAGTGAAAACTTACCTGAAGCTACTATATAAGCCTAAGAAGACAATTGTCAAACATTTGGCTGAGTTCCAAGACAAATACATTAAAAGAAGAAACATATAATTTATTCTTCAAGGATTTGAATAAGTTAGCTGAACTTTGTGACTTTGGAAACAAGGAAGAATTTCTTAAATACAGACTGTTCCTTGCTGCTCGTAGTGAACCATATTTGACCGCCAAGTTATCAGATTTTGATTACCACACTAATACAGTAGGGGATTTATTGGCCACCTTATCCAATCTAGAAGCAGCATATCAGGAGCAGGAGGTTCAAAGTGTTAATAGGCTAAGAAGAGAAAAATGTAAGGTCTGTGGCCGGATGAACCATTCGGAACGGGACTGTCGTCTGAGAAATGCTACATGTTACGAGTGTGGCAAGCCTGGCCATGTAGCATCAGTGTGCAAGTGCAAAGTGAAGAGCAACTCCAATGACAGGGTGTTCAGTGGCCAAGCATCGTCACCAGCCAAGAAAGAGACAAGAGTGCTGCAAATGA
Organism: Macrobrachium rosenbergii; assembly: GCF_040412425.1. Taxonomy (NCBI): domain Eukaryota; kingdom Metazoa; phylum Arthropoda; class Malacostraca; order Decapoda; family Palaemonidae; genus Macrobrachium; species Macrobrachium rosenbergii. The sequence goes on from NC_089788.1 coordinate 41,593,615, forward strand.
CAAAACCCCATTTGAAGAAGACTCATGAAGTTATAATCCCAGAAGAGGAATCCAATGATGAAGAGTCACTTGATTTAAATTGTATAGTAAACAAAAGTTCTGTTCAACCTTATGTTGTTAGTTGTCAATTGAATCATAAGCCATTTTTATTTGAGACTGACACCGGTTCAGCTATTTCCACATTGAGGTATGATGATTTTGAGAAGTTGAATTGTACATTACTGAACTGTAGAACTAAATTGCAGAGTTATAACCAAGTGCCAATTAAAGTATTTGGGAAGGTCAAAGTTTCAAATTTTCAGTACAAACAACAAAATCATTCAGACATTGAATTCATAGTTGTTGGGTCAGACTCTCCAAATAATTTGATTGATAGGAATTTAATAGATAAATGCAATATATTAATGTCCATCAATTAAATGTAGAAGATTTTGTGGAAGACTATAATGTTGATAGTTTGAAACCTATTAAGAACTGTCAAGCTCGATTGTATCCTAAAGTTGGTCATGTTCCTGTTTTTCAGAAGGCCCGCACAGTGCCACTGACGTTACGCAGTGAGGTTGAGAGTGCGCTGCAAGAACTAGAAAATAATAAGATTATAGAAAGAGTAGAATTTTCAGAGTATGCCTCACCTATTGTTACTGTCAGGAAGCAGAATGGATCCCTTAGGGTTTATGGGGATTTTCGTAAAATAAATGAAATTCTTCATGAATCTAAATTCCCATTACCTAATATGTCAGAATTAATTTCCAATGCATCTGGGCATAAGGAAATTAACAGGCGTTAATCCGCAAGTGGAACCGTATGTGAAAATACAGCAGGAACTGTCAGTACACAATGAATTGTTGTTATATCGTAACAGACTAGTTATTCCAGAAGTGCATCGAGCTGTTGTTATGAAGCAAGCTATGAGGTCACCCGCATGAACTGTGGTGTTTTGGCCTAAAATTGACATGGACCTTGATCTAGCCACTAAATCTTGCACGGAGTGCTTCGCAAATAATAGTCCTAAAGGTGTTAAACCATCTAGTTGGCCAGCAACCCATTCTGTGTGGCAGAGGCTCCATGTTGACTGGTGTGACTCATTAGAAGGGTTTTATTTTCTCATTATTATTGACTCTAAATCTAAGTTTCTGGGTGTCCATGCTTCCAAGCACTTAACCTCATCTAAAACTGTAGAATTATTACGGAAAACCTTTTGTAGATTTGGTCTACCTGAAGAGCTCGTATCAGACAATGGGCCCTGCTTTATCTCAAAAGATTTCAAATCATTCATGGATTCTAATAAAATCTGCCACACACTAAGTGCCCCTTATCACCCCCAGTCAAATGGCCTGGCCGAACGAGCTGTTCAGGTTTTCAAAAGATTGTTCATCAAATTCTCATCAGGTGATATTAGCTTAAGATTAGGTAGACTGCTGTATCATTATAGATGTACGATACATTCTAGTACTGGACGCTCACCAGCAGAATTGTTGTTTGGTAGGGCATTTAGATCTGCTCTTGATCACTTAAGACCTCCTCTAACTAGCCCTGAGAAGGCTAAAAACTCTGATTTTAAATCCAAATTTCTAGTGGGTGATGCAATTTTCTTTAAAAATTTTGGCGTCGGAGCTGAGTGGTTGTCGGGTAGTGTGGCCGAAGTAGTCAATGCTAAAAATTTCAAGGTAAAATTAGCCTGTTCTGACAATGTGATTTGCAAGAGGCATATCTCCCAAATGTTTCATAGACAGATTCCTGTTCCCCCAGCTGATAGTGCTGGTGCCATTAATGATGATAAGAATGTGCCTGTCTTAAGTCAGAGTTTACCACCATCTGCAGTCTCTAGTAATGTGCCTGCTGACCAAAATGTTTCCCCTCAGAATATTCCAACAACTCCCATTAAGGACACCAACAATGCTGGTGAGTGTCCTCATACTGAGATTGCCATGTCACCATCGAGCCCAAGTGATCTTGATTTGTGTACTCCTTGCATACCTAAAGATACACCACAAAAGGTAACCAGGTCGGGTCGCGTGTCAAGGCCCCCATTACGATTGAATTTATAACTCCATATTGAGGCAAGGTAAAAAAAAAAAATCCCCTCTTGATAGTCCAGTGTTATTGTTTCCAAATGCTATTGTGTCCATTATATATGTTTCTGTTTTTTTGTCATTTTTTTGGAAGGAGAAATGTTATAACCCTGATAAAGAGAGACAGTACTATTTTTCCTATTTTGTAACGCTGGCGGGGCCCGGTCAAAAAGAAGGAAAGATGAAGAAGAGTAAACAAGAAGGGCAGCTAGATCATGGCAATAACTCTAGGTGTAGTATATTAGGATGTAAACCTGTACCATAGGGAAGGGACAATAAACCTGTGAGTACTTTACATGAAGTGTGTATTTAATCCACCTTAAGCCGACGAAAGTCTTAAGTTATGACAGAATCCATCGGCATGGCTGTACAGGGTCGAGAGCCAGTTCAGGCTGGTGGAACTCAACGACGAGGTACTGCAGGCGGACACAGTACTCAACGCCCTGCTGGAGGAAACCTACAGAAAGCTCGTCCCGTGGGTGTCCGCCGCACGCCCCCTCACCTACCACCTCCTGAAGAAGTCCCTACTCGAGGCATGCTCCCTGACCGGTCGCCGAGCGGGCTGCCCGCGCCCTCGACCTCGCCGTCAGCCCATGGCAGGATCAGAGCGTCATGGAGTCATGGGGCATGATTCAAGACCTCTTCACCCTCCCAGACACCGACGGCACCGGAAAACAGAACGAAATAAGCCTGTCACGGGAGCTCCTTCGTCAGCTCCTCCCGGAGGTCCAGACACAAATCCCTGAGCCTTAACCCATGCCCCTCGACGACCTGATCCGCACGGCGCAGAACCTGATGGACTCCATGAGGGCAACAAAGCGGGTATCAGCACCCGCACTACCAGTCAGCACCATCCAGCAGGAGGAAGGCGCAGAGCAGGAGGTCAACGTTGTCGCCAGGAGGCGCCCAGCGCCTCACAACAGGTGTAATTCTCTGGGGCTTTGCCACTACCACAGGCGGTTTGGCAAGGACGCCCGGAACTGCCTGCCGCCCTATTCATTCGCCCGTTCAAAAAACGGGGGAGGCAGCGGCCAGCAGGACAGGCCGCCATGGCAGCAGAAGAACCCAGGAGCCCAGAACCAGTAGGCTTCTATGTTTGCGACACTGTCTCTGGTAGGATGATGCTGGTCGACACAGGGGCCGTTAGATCAATCTTCCCGGCATCCAGAGAGGACCTCAGGTGAGAAACGGACCCACCTGCCCTCCTGATGGCCGCCAACGAGTCCCCCATCCTCTCCTACAGCACCAGGCCCCTGTCAATCTCCATCCTTGGCCAGAGATATTCCTGGGACTTCGTCGTCATGGATGTGAGGACCTCGCTCCTGGGTGCGGATTTCCTTGCCCACTTCGGGCTGGCAGTCAATGTCGGTCAGAAGCGTCTCCTCAACACCAACTCCTGCCAGTCCCTCCCGTTGGCAACGTGACCCAAGGCGCCCACCATCTGCTCCACTGCCCCCAACCAGTACTCACAGCTGCTGACGGAGTTCCCGGACTTTTTCAGGCCCGAGCCAAATCCCCGGAGCCCCAGCCAAACATGGCATCTACCAACACATAAAGACAAAGGGGCCCCCTGCACACACAAGGTTCTGGAGGCTTCCCCCGCGGCGCCTTTAGGAGGCCAAGAACGCATTCGCTGAAATGGAGCGGATGGGAATCTGCAAGAAGGCCTCCAGCTCGTAGGCTTCCCCCCTCCACATGGTGCAGAAACCGGATGGCTCCTGGAGACCCTGCGGTGACTACAGGTGGCTTAACCTCTCAACGGAACCTGACCATTACCCCCTGCTGAACATGCAGGACCTCACGGCTTCCTTCCACGGGGCCAAAATATTCACTAAGTTGGATCTCTTGAAATCCTATTTTCAGGTACCAGTCACGCCAGAGGACATACCAAAGACCGCCATCATCACACCTTTCGGGTCCTATGTGTTCGCCTTCTCCACCTTCGGCCTGAGGAACTCCGGGGTGACTTTCCAGCGGCTGATGGACAGCATCCTGGGGGACCTGAAGTTCTGCGTCTGCTACGTAGATGATATCCTTATATTTTCCAGGTCCCACAGTGAGCACCAGAAACACATCCGGGCAGTCCTGCAGCGCCTACAGGAGAACGGCCTCGTCGTACATTTCGACAAGTGCACCTTCGGCATCCAAAAGGCCGATTTCCCGGGCCACGAGGTATCCCCGGAGGGTGTCCGCCCGCTCACATCCAAAGTCTACAGGAGGTTCATCCCCGGGGTCGCTCACATCACGGCTCCCCTGACGGAAACTCTGAAAGGTCAACCAAAGTCCTTGTTGTGGGGACCCAGTCAGCAGCAGGCCTTCTCCCTGACGAAGGCCGCCCTCGCCGAGGCAACCGCCTTGGCCCACCAGCATCCCAACGCCCCCCTCCAACTGACGTCGGATGCCAGCAATGTTGCCTGTGGTGCTGTCTTGGAGCAGGTCATCGGCAGCACCCCCCAGCCCATCGCGTTCTTCAGTAAGAAGTTCAACCCCACAGAGGCCTGCTACAGCACCTTCGACAGGGAACTCTGTGTAGTGTACCGTGCAGTCCGTCACTTCAAGTTCTTCCTGGAGGGCACGCCCTTCACAATCTACACGGACCACCAGCCGCTGGTACATGCCTTCACCAAGCAGGGGGACACATGGTCTTCCAGGCAGCAACAGCATCTCTCGGCCATTGCCGAGTTCACCTGCTCCATCAAGTACCTCCCCGGCAGGAAGAACCCTGTGGCAGACACCCTCTCCAGGGTTGAGCTAAACATGGTGCAGCTCAGGATCAACTACGAAGACCTCGCCAGGGACGCCATCACATCTCTGAAGTGACGGGACGTGCCCCTCGCCCCTGAGGGCCCAAGTCTCCTCTGCGACGTCAGTACCGGCCAGCCCCGCCCCCTGGTGCCAGCCTCCCGCCGCCACCAGGTATTTGACGTCATCCACGGCCTGCCACACCCCTCCAGCAGGACGACAGCCAAGCTGCTGTCAGAAAATTTCATCTGGCATGGAGTGCAGAAGGATGCGAGGACCTGGGCGAGGCAGTGCCTGCAGTGCCAAACCAGCGAGGTGGGACGTCACACCGAGTCCGGGGTAGGCGAGTTCCCGCAGCCAGAGCAACCCTTTGGCCACATTCACATCGACGTCGTCGGGCCCCTTCCCCCATCAGGCAGGTCCAGATACCTCCTGAAGGTGGTAGACTGCTCAATGCGGTGGCCCGAAGCCATGCCAATGCAAGAAGCCACCGCCAGCACATGTGCCAAGGCCCTGCTTTCCAGTTGGGTCAGCCGCTTCGGCGTCCTAGACCACATCACAACCGACAGGGGTCCTGTCCGGAATTGTGGTCCACCCTGGCTTGGCTGCTGGGACAACGCGCCACACCACCACGGCCTACAACTCCAGCCGGCCAGTGGCTTATTCTACGTTTCACAGGTCCCTGAAGCATCCCTATGGCCTGGGTTGCACCGCCGAGGACTGGAAGTACCAGCTGCCGTGGGTCCTCCTCGGGTTGAGAACCGCCCCCAGGGCCGACGGCGCCCCGTCCGCGGCTGAGAAAACCTACGGCGAGTCCCTCGTGGTCCCGGGCGAGCTTGTGACAGAGGATCGCACAACCCATTGGTCCAGAGGCTCGCAAACATAGCTGGTGTCTACTTCCTGCAGGCGGACATACATACAAACAGGTCGGCCACCTTCTCACACTGCCCGGCTGGCCTCCACCACCCACGCCTTCGGCCAGGATGATGCCGGGCCTCGCCCCGCCCCTGACCTCAGGCCCTACAGGAACCCTTCCGTGTGCTGGAGAGGAACAATAAGGCGTTTCCTGCCTCACTTCACGGAGGAAACCATTAGTGTCAATAGACTGGTCAAGCCCACCCTCCTGGAGGAGGACACAGACGTCACCACATCGCACCCCTCCCCTGGCCAGCCTTCGCCGCAGCAGGGCCCTCGTAATGGGCAGGCACGCGGCCACCCCCGAAAAAGCCCACCCACACCAGCAGCCAGGCACCCCTACACAAAGGGTGTTTCCCCGCTGTCCTCACGCAGCCATGGCACCCTTCAGCGCCCCAGCAGATACACCGACTAATCAGACGTCACCCACGTCTTGGGGGGGGGGGAGTATTTGTAAAGTCATCTGTAAAGTCATTTGTAAAGTTTCATCTGTAAAGTCATTTGTAAAGTGTCTGCTGAGCAAGTTTTCTGTGGAGACATCCCATTTTCTTGGCCTCTGCAATTAGTCACGCCTAACGTGCCAGGTCACGTAAATTCAATCATTTAAACTATGTATATATTTGTTTACCTGTTATCAATTGTGTATCGTATGTTTCTTCTTTCACAGGCATCAAGATTGTATCCAATTTCACTTCTATCTATTTTCACATTGTAAAGTGTACTCAATCACTGTATTTATTGTTATTTATTATCGTCGTCGAGCCTCCGCGGCTCGACTCCGGTCTGCTGCTATATAAACCACCTGGATCATGAATAAATTAGCAGTTCTCTTTTACCTGCTCGTTTTTTTGCACCTCTTAAACTTTTATATCTGTGCCATTGTAACTTGAGTACCTTGTCTAAAGGTTACTACACATCTTACCTGATGCAGGGCACTTGTCCCAATCATTGCTATAATGATCCTCTTTACCAAATCTATACCATGCGCTGTTAAATTTCTTTCTGGGGTTTCTCTGCACCAGCAGTAGGTCTACCCTTGCTAGGGTTTACTTGTTTGATGTTTTGCCCCTCTCTTTGCGTGTTATAACTATTTGATATTTGACTTACCAGGTTCCACTACCATTATTAATCTTGCCTATTATGAAATTTGACTGGTAATTTGCCATTTCCAAAACTCTTCCTAAATCCTGAAGTGGGACCTGTTTCATAGGCTACACTGGGAGTTTGGCATAGGCTACTGGGAGTTGTTTGACATAGGCTACACTGGGAGTTTGACATAAGCTACACTGGGAGTTGTCTATAGGCTACACTGGGAATTTGACATATGCTACACTGGGAGTTGTTTGACATAGGCCCACACACCACATCAATTCCCTCCAGCCGGAGGAGGCCATGGAGGGGAAGGCGACCACCCTCTCCAGTTGACATCGAGGAAGCGAGGCCCCCTTCGTCTCCCCACCAGATACCTGCTCTGCTTTGATCAGACATTACCTCCGCCTTTGGGGGAGTATTGTAAAGTCCCCCATTTCAATGCTCTATAAAGGAACATCCTGTTTTCTGTGGTGCCTTACATCAACCTGAGTCACAAAACACGTTTCCCACCATAATCGTAAATTGTATATTTTAGTCTTTCCAAATGATCATACTTTATGTACATGTAACGAAGTATTTATGTTATGTACCAGACATTAATGATCACTATGTTTTCTGTATGAACCTGTCCTGTTTTTGTAGAGAATTAGTTTGACCTCAGGTCACCTGTAAATCTTTGTACGCGCGGCCTCTGCAAAGCATGGATGTCCGCACTTCGCTTATAAGTAGCTACCATCAACAAACCAGCAGTACTCTGTCTTCCTGCCTACATTATTCTCTGCACCTCCCCACAAGTTCTTCACTTATGGACTGCTCAAAGCTCAAGACCCCAGATTCACAAGGCGGGCTTTAATCTAAACAAATGACAGCATATCCTTTTACATCATCTTATATTACGATATTTTGTGTTTTTTTATTTAATATTTCCTTCAGTTTCAGTAAATTTAGTATAATCAATATACTAGGGTATAGCCCAAGTGCTCGGACTATGAGTTACGACTGTCATTCAGCACTACAATGTAGTTATGATTAAATGAAGTATATAGTGTATATATAATAAATGATGTAAATGAAATAATCAAAATAACTAAAAATTGAAAGAATGAGTAACTTCAAATCCATAAAAAAATAAATAAATAGATAAAACTGGGAATACATAGACTCACTGATAACCACTTGACAACCCTACAACAAACATTAGTGTCAGTTTCAAGTAAATGATTCAAGCGTGCTATACCAAGCAATGTGGATTTATTATGGGATTGATCATGCATTAAAGAAGTTAAGGTTAGAAGGCTTGCATTATAGTTACATTCACTTAGCAGTGACTAAGCTGAGCAGTAGATGGCAGTGACAAAGCAGGTAATGTGTGAACTGCAACCCTTGAGGAGACAATGAAGCAACAGAAATTCCAGAATAACAATGGTTTTCACAGAGAATGTTGTGTGAGAGGTGCAAAAAAGAGAGTAGGTAGACATTTACTGCTTGTTTATTGAGAGAGCAGGCCGCTTATAAAGCGGCATGCGGACGTCAGTACAAAGACATACAATAGGATACAGGTGACCCGAGGTCAATTGTTCTCAATGTGAAACAGGACAGGTAAATACAAATAACATGTAAAAATAAAATTACAAGAATGGACACAATAATGTTCTGACACATGTACAACACAAATAGGCACAAATAAATAAGTAACAGATACATTTTTACATAAATAAAATATGGCTATTTAGCGTGACCTAAGCTCATGGGAAAGGGACCGTAGAAAACGGGAGGTTCACTATAGAAAACCTGTTGAGCAGAGACTTTACAATATTCCCCCCCCCCAAGACGTAGGTAACGTCTGATTAAAGTAAGTGTCTGCTGGGGCGCTGGAGAGTGCCGCAGCTCCGCGATGTCAGCTGGGGGGTGCGGTGTGAGCGGAAGCGGCTGGCTGTGGCACAGCCCGGGTCCGGGGCCTTCCGGGGGCAGAGGCAAGACTTTCTTTTGGTCTGGGCCATTATGGGCAAGGGTTCCTGGGACGCGCGGTATCGCCCATGTTTTCTCCCAACAGGGCGTGGCTTGAGGTCTACAGACACCCAAAGGCTAACCTTCCTGCATGGCCAGCCGGAATGCTTTACTGTTTTCCTCCAACACGCGGAAGGGCCCCTGTAGGGCCTGGTCAAGGGCGGGCCAACAGCATCGTTCCTGACAAAAACGTGGGTGGTGGAGGACAGGCCGGGAGGCATGAAAGGCGACGTCCTGCCGGTGTACGTCCGCTGGCAGGGGACGAACTTTCCGACTGTGTCACAGAGCCTCTGGACTGTCAGGCATTCTCAGATGCTGTTTGCCCAGGACTATGAGGGGGTTCTCTGCAGATTTTTTTTCTACTGTGGACTTGGTCGCCGTTGGCTCTGGGGCAAGTGGTCTCAGTCCAAGGAGATCTGTGGGTACTGGTACTTCCTAATCCTCGTGGTGCAGAGGCCACAGGGACGCCAGAGACCTGTAGAACCTTCACCAAATCCGTTGGCCGTGGGGGTTGGTTGTAGGCGGTGGTGGTGTGTGAGAGTCCTCAACAGGCGTGCCAGGCGGGTCTACAGCTTGGACAGGAAGGCTGGTTCCTGTTCAGCTGTTATCTGGTCCGACACCGAATCAAGATCCAGGCTGGAGAGGAGGGCTCAGCGCACACACTGGCGTGTGGCTTCGTTTGGGCGCCGTTGGCCACCTGGTGGAGCAGTCGACGATCGCCAGGAGATACCCGGCCCAGCCTGATGTGGGAAAGTGAGGGGCCTGGCCCATGTCGACGTGGATATACCGAACTGCCTCCCGCTGGGGAAACTTGCCCATCCCAGACCTGCGTGTCACCCTATTTTGCTGGTCTGGCAACTGATACACTGCTCGCCAGGCCGTCGGGCCCTCTCCGCATACTGTGTCAGACGAATTTCTGCCAGCAGCTTGGCTGTCGTCCTGCCGAGGGGTTGGACAGCCCATGGATGATGTCAAACACCAGACAGTGGCGGGAGGCGAGTACCAGTGGGTGGGGGTGGCCGGTGCTTACGTCGCACAGCAGTGATGGCCCTCCAGGGGCAAGGTGGACGTCCTTCCATCTGAGCGACGTGATGGCGGTGCAGTAGGCTGGAAACTCTGCGTCAGTGGTCTGCTCCCGGGCGAGGTCCTTGTAGTTGATCCCGAGCACCGCTGGAGCTCGATCCTCGAGAGGGCGCGCCGCCACAGGGTTCTTCCTGCCGGGAATATTTGATTGTGCAGGTGAACTCCGCGATGGCTGCGAGATGCCGCTGCTGCCTGGAAGACCATGCGTCCCCCAGCTTTGTGAAGGCGTGGATCAGCGGCTGGTGGTGCGTCCAGATTGCGAAGGGCGTGCTCCTCCAGAGGAACTTGGGGCGACGCATCATTGAATATGCCGTACAGAGTCTCTGTCGAAGGTGCTGTAGCGACTTCAGGGGCTTGCTTCTCTGCTGAAGAAGGCGATAGGCTGGGGGGCTCCAGCCACGACCTGCCCCCGGACGGCCCCACAGACGACGTTGCTGGTATCCATCATCAGCTGGAGGGGGGCGTTGGGGTCCTGGTGGGCCAAGGCGGTTGCCTTGGCGAGGGCGGCCTTCGTCAGGAGAAGGCCTGTTATATTTTGCCAGCCCCACACTAAGGTCTCGGATGGCCCTTCAGGATCTCTCGCGTAGGGGCCATGGTGTGCGCGATCCTGGATGAACTCCTGGGTAGAAGGATCATCCCAAGGAATTCCTGTACAGCCTTGACAGAGGTAGGGTAGGGAACTGACAACGGCTACGACCTTCGATGCAAGTGGACGGACGCCCCCCGGGAATATCTCGTGGCCCAGGAAGTTGACTCTTTCAACGCCGAAGGTGCATTTGTCGAACCTGATGACGAGGCCGTTCTCCTGCAGGCACTGCAGGACCTTCCGGATGTGTCGCAGGTGTTCTTTGTGGATCTGGAAAATCAAATGTCATCTATATAACAGACGCGAGAAGTTCAGATCCCCAGATGCTGGGCCCATCAGTCTTGGAAGGTTGCCCCACTGCCCACAGGCCAAAGGTGAGAAGGCGAAATGTAGGACCCGGATGGGCGTGATGATGGCAGTTTTGGGGATGTCTCTGAGCTACTGGTACTCGTGCCAGGATTTCAACAGATCCAATTTAGAGAATATTTTGGCCCTGTGAAAAGAGGCCGTGAGATCTTGCATGTTTAGAAGAGAGTAGTGATCTGGTTCCGTGGCGAGGTTGAGCCGCCTGTAGGCACCGCAGGGTCTCCAGGAGCCATCTGGTTTCTGCACCATGTGAAGGGGGGAGGCCCATGGGCTGGACGCCTTCCTGTATATGTCCTTATGCACCATCTCGGCGAAAGCTTCCTTGGCCTCCTGTTGCCGATGGGAGCCTAAACCTTGGTGTACTGGGGCCCTTGTTTTGATGTGGTGGTAGACTGGGGCTAGCAGGGGCCCCAGGCACTCTGACGAGTCTCAGGCTTGAAGACATCAGGAACTCCTTCACAGTTCTGATCTCTTCTCTCCTGGCGTTCTCCTGCCTGTTCGACCCCTGAATTCTTGTTATCTGTAATCTCACCTCTTCTAGCCCTGTTGAAGGATTTATCAGCAAGGCCTCCCTTCAATTAGTTCATTGGAAGGGACTGTAGTGGGTGTGATTCAAATCTCTCCTTAGAGGACTTGATTGAGGTGTGATCTTAGAGGGTGTGTGGTGCACCCCCTCCTAGTATGTTTGACTGGAGGTTGTAGAAGTACATCACTTTGTCCAGCTCCCAATTTTCTGGAATTTCATGAAAATGCCTTCCTGTGAAGGCGGGGTTACAGAACCTCCGGCTGTGTTTTTTAGCTGTGCTGCTGACTCATGATTTGGTTAACTTAATTGCGAGGCCACTATTTCACTTACACTGTTTTACACAACGTGATATACTTTGAGTTCGTACATCCTGCCTTCGATCAGTGTATTGGAATCAATACAATAATAACAGCTTTTAGCACTATCACAGTGCCTCTCTGCCTCTTTTTATTCCCCACTCTCTCTCTCTCTCTCTCTCTCTCTCTCTTCTCTCTCTCTTTCTTTTCTGTCTAATTTCCCTATATATTCTACATCACAACATCACTCGATCACACTACGTCACACTGCCCTCAGTGTGACAAAAAGAATACAGTTCATTGGATGACTGCAAAATCACACAAATAAAATAAAGCATTTATACAATTGTCTATCAAGTAACACTCAAGAAAATATTTAAATCACACAAACTGTGTCAAATGTACTAATGTAAAAATCAATTAAGAATATATAGAAAATTCATACATCATATCATGAATCAAAAGAGATACATATATACATATACATATATAAATGTGAATTACCATACTGCAAAATGGTTAACTGTTTTAATATGTAATGTAAATACACATATGAATTAGCAGTAAATTATTTCCCTTTATCAGACCATTTTACTTCTCCATTACCCTTTTATTTCTGCTATAATCCTCTCAATATTTGAAATTACCACACGCTTACTAAAATTGCAACACTATTATTATAATTATTATTATGACCAAATTGAATAGAGACAAATTGGTGAAAGATTTTCTTGTAATAGAAAAATTCATCTACTAAATCCAACTCATTTATTTGTTTTAACTCTAACTGAGACAGTTTAAATTCTTTAACTTCACTAGAGTAGTTCATGTGTTATACCCCTTACAACAGATCTCAATATTTCGTGTAGAAATATTTACGTAACCCTGCCTTGCGATCTATCTTCAGGAACAGCATGGTATTTCGACCCTGGTCCTCTCCCTGACACTCACCCACACATTCCCCTCTTCAGACCCTACACGCCTTTTTTCCTCTCTCAGCAAATTTCTCTCTCTCTCGCATTAGCATTCGTCTTGCACATTCTCCCTCTCTCTCTCTCTCTCTCTCTCTCTCTCTCTCTCTCTCTCTCTCTCTCTCTCTCTCTCTCTCTCGAATATCATCCTCAAAAGGAATGGATCATCTGTTAAAACACGATTCTTTCCTGGCTAAAAATAGATTTATTGTTCAAAGCAACCCGACAAGTAATGAATGAACAAGGAAAAAGATTAAAATGCATCATAAAGGAATCACTGTCAAATAATCTTAACTTGACTAAAAAGTCTTAAGACAGCCAAACCTTAAATTCAAACTCTCTTACATACACCATCTTAGACATTATAAGTCTGTCTAAGTCAACCACATGAGAAATAATGACATTGCAAAGGCTCGGCACAACCTCTCTATAACCACAATGTCATCACCAGGTTACCATTGTCACCACAGACATCTGTCGAAAGAATTAAGCACAATAGTAATCTCCCAAAAATATACAAGTGCAAAACATAATAATGAAAATCTAAAATGCATGATTAATAATGGTAAGAAAAGAAAACACAATAAAATAGAATATGAAAGCGGCATGAATGGTCATGTCCAACTTTCCACACAAGTTCATAAATGTCTCGAAACATGGTAAAAATCATAAGTTCACAGTTCACACAGAAAAAGAAAAGAGTCTGAACTTTACCTTATTCTGCCAGTTCTAAGAGATTGAAACACTCAAAACCACGTCTTGACGATTTCTCGGGCCTAGCTCGCCAATGAACGAATGGACTCCATTTTTGGGCAGAATTAGACACAAAAATCTAGATTTTCTAACGACGAACTTATGTAATTGACGCATCAACTCGGTCATCTGTTCTTTACATACCAGAGCCAATATTGTGTGTTCATCATGCCAAACAGCTGAGGTAACCAACTATTTGCTGAATGCAATGATTTTGCGACTGTCGGTTTGACCTAGTACCATCTTACAGCTAACTCTCTTCCATCACACCTTATAGTATTGCATATATGAAATGAACATATGTGTCCTTTGTAACACATGTATGGTATTTTTATGGATTGTTATTTCAGAAAAACATGAGGTTCATAATATAATTTATTAGGAATAATCTAACTCTGTATGTCTTATCAAAGTATGGACATTATTGAAATTAATTTCAGTACTTATTATGGTAATTACTAGTTACTGTTACTGAATTCAGTGAAAATACAAAAATTGACTGTTCTACTAGTATGGAAACAAAATCATTGTTTGGATAATTGTGTACACAGTACTGTCTCTTGATTTTTGTTTTCAATTATTTCTTGAACAGAAGGATGGGCATTAGTAGTTTCGTAAAGGTTGTCAAGGTTGCAGATATACTCATTATCTTTCAAAATTATACAATCTCTTAATTGAACATCAGTAATAAATGACATCATTAGCCCATGTTCTTCTAATGCAAAATTGATGTTGTTGACATTTGAGATAATTACGTTTTCCTTTATCAACATGGGAAAAGGATGTATGGACACCAGTACATCTGCTCCTTTTGATTAAAAGGTAAAATAAGAAGGATCTTATTTTTAACTACTCCTGGTGGTTAATAAAATTATATTAGACCATTATATCCTTTACCATAGGGGTATAATGTCCTTCTCTACCAAAAATCACTAATTATGCCCCTCTAATTCTCTTTGGTTAATTAATGTTGGGCTTTAATATTCCTTTATAGGGTAACAAAATGGCATTTAACGGATCTTTTATGGTTTTGCAAGACAGTTCTAACATTGTTCATAAAGGTATTTAAAATGTTGTTCATCTGTTATTATCTTAATCTCCTTGGTAATGTTACACCACTGCATTAATGAATACTTTTATTTTTCTAATTTTTCGTTGTTTAAGTTTTGGATTGTATCACTTTATTTACAATGCCCGCTGTTGCCATTTCTCCAGTTTGTCTACACGGCCTCTTTCTTTTCTAATAATAGAACTAGTAGTTACACCAAACAATTGATTAAGTGCTGTTCTATAAAAGGTAAGAGGGATCGTTTGGATCTTGTATTTAATACACTTATGTCATTATCTAGTTTTTCCAACAATGGTAAACACTGTTATTTTCTAATTTTCTCTTAATTAATGATTTTAATTCTTTTTGAACATCTTTCAACGTCATTTCATTGATAAGCACTGATGTAATGTCAATACTCACTATGCCCAAATCCTTTATTAATTTTACAGATAGCTTTTTAGTAGGCACCTTCCGATCACCACCTCGGATGACACATAAAGCAGTGTTATGATAACCAAGAAGAACCGCATGTTTGTATCTGTAAGAATAAGCCTTATCAGATATTCTATATACATGAGGTATTTTAATGTCTACATATTGTTTATATATAACAGTTCAACATTTTACATAAATTTATCTTTTTCTTAAGTTGTATTTGTTATTTATTGGTTCCTGTTTATCTTCTTTCAGTAATTCAACTTATTCTCTTTTATTGACCAAGAGTCTGTTTTTATTACCTTTTTACATGATTGGTATGAACAATTCTTTTCTTTTGGATCACTCTCACTTATGATCTTTAGTTTATTTAATTTAACACTTCTAATAATTCTATAAGGACCTTTGAAACCTTGGGGATGCCTTTACATTAGAACCTTCTAGAATATGATTCTGAACATATACCTGAGCACCTAGTACAACTTCTTTGGTTTAGCTGTATTTTTGTCATAGTACTTTGCTTGACACTTGTAAGAGGTCCAAAAGAAACGAGCAGGTAAAGTTACTGCTGGGTTTATTACAGATTCAGGCAGTTTATATATACAACTGGCGCTAAACCGCTGGAAGACAATGACATTGAGTGTGACCTGAGGTCAAAACACTAGCAAATATACAGCTAACAAGTACAATTTACAATACAAAAACATACAGAACTCCAGTATGGATACAGTCTTGATGCCTGCAATAAAGAAACATACGATACATAATTCTATGACAGTTGAAAAAAATATATATAAAGTTTAAATGGTAGAAAATGCGCGATCTGGCATGTTAGCGAACGACTGTGTGCTAAGAAAGTGGAAGTCACCAAAGAAAACTTGCTCAGCAGAGATTCTAATTAATGACGCCCTGAAGCACTCCTCTGACGTCGATGTGGTGACTTTACAAATACTTCCAAGACGTGGGACACGCCTGACTAATCTGTATCCGCTGACACTGGGGCGGGTGCCACGGCTTGAGGACACCGAGGGGCAGCCCGCGATGAGGCTGCTGGGCTGCTGGTGTGGGCAGGCTCTTCCTGGGACGGCCAGGCGCGCCCGCCAAGGTTTGCGAGCCCGTGCATGCTAAGGGTACATGTGATGCTGCGATGATACTGGTGCTTCTCAGGAAGGCGGGCTTTAATCGGTCTACTGAAACCCAATCGTTCCTCCCGGGGAGTGCCAGCAGGAACGCCTTGCTGTTCTGCTCCAGCACACGGAAGGGGCCCCTGTAGGGCCTGGTCAGTGGCGGGCGGACAGCGTCGACCCTGACAAAGATGTGAGTGGCGGATGACAGTTCTGGCGGTGTGAAGGTGGCCGACCTGCCGGTGTACGTGCGCTTGCAAGGGGCGAACTTGCCGACCACGTCACGGAGCCTCTGCAGTGATGGGATGTGGCGATCTTCTGTCACAAGTTCGCCCGGGACCACGAGGGACTCTCCGTAGCTTTTCGGCCGCGGACGGGGTGCTGTCGAAGGCGTGGGGCGGCTCAAACCGAGGAGGACCACTGCAGCTGATGTTTCCAGTCCTCATGTGCATGGCCAATAGGATGCCTTCAGATCTGTGGAACTGCTCGACCAGGCCATTGGCCGCCGGGTTGTATGCCGTGGTAGTGTGATGCATGGTCCCCAGCAGCTGAGCCAGGGCGGACCATAATTCGGTTGTGATGTGGTCTGGGACGCCGAAGCGGCTGACCCAACTGGAAAGCAGGCCTCGGGCGCACGCCGCTGGCGTGGCTTCGCATAGTGTGGCTTCGCCACCTGCCAAGCGGTCTACCACCGTCAGGAGGTATCTGGACCCGCCTGATGGGGGAAGGGACCCGACGACGTCGACATGAATGTGGCCGAAGCGGCGCTCTGGCTGCAGGAACTCACCTACCCCGGACTGCGTGTGACGTCCCACCTTGCTGGCCTGGCACTGCAGGCACTGTTTCGCCCAGGACGTGACGTCCTTCTGCACCCCGTGCCAGACGAACTTCTTTGACAGCAGCTTGGCTGTAGTTCGCTGAGGGATGAGAGGCCGAATTATGTCAAACATTTGGCGGCGGCGTGAGGTTGAACCATAAGGGGGCTGACCTGCATTGATGTCGAGAGGAGACTTGGGCCCCCGGGGGCGAGGGTCACATCCCGCCACTTAAGGGACATGATGGCAGTGCGGTAGGCTGGGGTAACGAATTGTGTGCGAAGAAAGTGGGAAGTCACCAAAGAAAACTTGCTCAGCGGAGACTTAATTAATGACGCCTCTGAAGCACCCGCTGATGTCGATGTGGGTGACTTTACACACTCTGAGCTTCCTAAGTCTAGTCCTCGTCTGTTTGATCGTTTCATACGCACGCCTAGTTTTCTCAGACAATATAGTCATCATAATTAGTGGCATGTCAGGGTGGTGGCATCATCTAGTAACGTATTTGGTAGTCTCTTCTCTCGTATCCAGATAACAAGTAGTGTGGTGATTCTCCTACTGTTTCACTTACAGTATTGTTTATAGGTAAACTGTACGTCTTCTCCAAAAGCCAAAAACCTCCAGTCTTCTGTGAAGTAAGGTTTAACTAAAGTTTCAGGATATCCTTTATCTTACGCTGATTCGTCCTTTCTACTGCTCCATTTGAACTTGGTTTATATGCTGTGATTTGACATTTATTTATCCTACAAAATTCTACATAATTTTCTTTTTTTTTTAAAAGTTCACGCTAGTGAATTCAGCTGTGTTATCAGAAAAGAAGAACTTCTTGTGGACATGAATGTCTCGTAATAATCTTAGATTTAAGAGCTTGCCACTGTAGTTGCATCTCTATTTTTACTGGTACAATCTTTACATATCTTGTTAGATAGTCTAAAAAGATCAATATTTGTTTATTCCTCTAATAGTGGGTAGGAAATGGACCCAAAAGTCCATAGATACGACCTGAAATGGATTCAGTCTGATTGGTATTTTTCAAGGAGCTTGGATTTACGTTACCTTATATATATTACAAACTACACAATTTTAGACAAAGTTCTTGTATCTTCACTACAATGTAAAATAAAAATAGTTTCTGGTTATGATTCATTTGTCTCTTTGATTCCAGGATGTCCTGCTAACTTGTATGAGTGGGTTAGTTCTAAACTTTCTGATTAGTGTTTTTGCGATGTATAGACGAGAATAACCATTCTTCTCTGTTGGTCTTTATACAATAATCCACATTAAAACAAATCAGGTTTTAAAGATTCATCTGTCATAAACTGTCCTATTATATGCCTGATTTCTGTATCCATCCCTTGTTGTATTTGTACTCTTTCTAAATCTAAGTCTACCACTTGACAGCTAAAACAAAAAGTATTGGTGGTAATACATTTCTCTGTTTCTTCTTGGGATCTGGATAATGCATCTACTAGTGTATTTTCCTGGGATATATCTGAATTCTGGGGCAAATTGTAGCACACTAATGAACCACCTATTGAACTTCATGTTATTTGTAAAAATTCTTCTTTCTAAACAAATCACAAATTGAGTTCTAGATTAGGTAAGTACATTGATTTATGTCCCAAAATTATGTCTAAATTTCCTTAGACCCCAGTTTAATGCTAAACATTCTCTTTCTATTGTACTCATAATTTCTCTCTCTGCAGCATTCCAAAAACTCTACTGGCATAATATACTGCTCTCATTCTTGTTTTGTCCTTTGTGGTCATTAAGCCCTAGCCTGGTACTTGGGGTATCACAGGCTAAGTAAAAGTCTTGGAGAAATCTGGGTAGACTAGTACGGATTTGGTCATTTTACTTTAGTGTTTGGAAGTGGCTGTCTCTTGTTCTTTATTCCATTCATATTTTGATATATTTCTTTGTTAATTCTGTTAATGGTTTACACAGCAAAGCCCTTAATGAAAGGTCTATAGTAGCCTACCATTCCTAGGGAATCGTCTCAATGCTTTCTCAAATTGGCAGGAGCTGATATTCAACTATTGCCTTATCTGCCTGCTTGCATTCGCAGACCATTCTTCACTAATTACATGTCCTACATTCCAAAGATCATTAAGAATTGATATTTCTTTAATTTGATTTTTAACTTGCTCTTCTTAATCTTTCTAGGACTATTTCTAAAGTTTTGAGGTGACTTTCTAAATTCATAAAATGTATATCATCTAAGTAAACTACAACATTTTCTATATATCCCCAATATTTGAAGCATTAATCTAACAAATGTTAAAGGAGCCATATCCAAATGGCATGACTTCAAATTGCAAGTGTCTTTATGTGTGCTGAAGGTCAGTATGGTTCTCTGACTTCTTCGTTCAGCGGTACTCTGCCAAAGTATCCACTGAGTAAATCTAAAGATGAAAATATCTCAGAATTCTCCTAATTGAGCCAACATATCTTGAATCACTGGCATTGGCATTCTATCGGGGATGGTGTTGGAATTTAACTTTCTATAATCTATCACAAGTCTCCAGTTTCCATCTTTCTTTGGAACAAGTAGCAATGGAGAATTATATGGAGATTTGAAGGGAATGACTAATTCATCTTTCTTCATTCTTCTATCAAATTATCAACTATGTGGGTCTTGCCTATTGGTAATCTGTAATTAGGAATAAAGAATGTTTGCTCCATCATCTAATACAATTCTTATGTCTTAGGACATTTTGTTTTACTGAATTTATCTCCTTCTATTGCTATTATATTCTATATTTTTCTAATACTTGAATTAATCTATCTTGTTTTCTGGAAAATCTGTTTTATTCACTTCTTTGCTTTAATTCCGATGTTCGACCAGTTACAGAGAAAAAAATGCTTCTCTTCAATGTTAGTAATGGATTTATGTTAATAGTATTCCTGTAAAAGACAATGCCCTTGCATATAGTGTTAGTTTGTTATCTGAGTAGCTCTGACATAAACTTCACAAGTATCACCCCTTCATGGACTAAAGAACTATCCGCCCTGACAAATTCTGCAACTCCTTCATTTAGTAAAAGAACGTCTTAACTTCTATCTCATCTTTTCCCCTTTAGATGTATTTTTGTTAAACACTTTGGATGCAAAATTACCTGTCTGTTTATTATAAATTGTATACTTTTTATTATCATCAGCAGTGCTTACACAAATATACTTCTTCATCTTTTATCTCTGCAAAGTAACAATATTCTGCATCTATACTAGTTTCTTCAGTTACTGCTACTATATCATTTATATCTACTTTATTTATTTTGTTTAACAACAGTACCTCACTAATTTCCCTTCATTATCCCAACTGATTACTACATTGCTATAACATTCTGTATTTATCTCTGCATATTTATCATCATAAATGTCTTGTTCCTCGTCATATTCAGAACATTGGGGATCACTTTTATTTATTTCTGGGTCGCTTCTTTTGTTGGAGGGTATAATTCCTGGATGTGCGCATCTTAAATTTCTAGTCCGTAATTGTGGAAATTCCTCCTTTCCATTACCATCCATTTTAATTTGAGTGCTCTCTTGATGATAAGTTATTTTATGTCTTTCTCGCTTGTTGAAGTCGTCTCAGACAAATTTATCAGATTTGGGTGAAACTTTTCTTCTTCAAGCGTAAAGCATACGCTCTTTTTATTATCTTGTGTCAGGTTAATTCTTCCTTCTCTGCAATTTAGTATTATTCCACATTTCTTCATTAATTTATATGAGAACAACACCTGTGCGGGAAAGAATCTGTCTTCTAGAACTATAAAACTTTCAACAGTTTTATGTGATGAAAGGTCTATTTCTAAGTTCACATTTCCTAAACTTTTAATCTGTTTACTCGCTACTCCTTTTATTATTTTGCTTCTTTGACCTCTGAATTATCGTTTCTTTAATGCCTAAGTAATTTGTTAACGTGTGTTTATCAATTATGCTTTACAGTACTACCTGAATCCATATGACAGTACAATTTTATTCTGTATTGGAATTTTAATGATAGGTAAACTCTCTCTGATTATTTCTTCATCCATGGAAAATATTAACTTCTTTACTCTGCACATGGATAGTGTGATGAATCTTCACTTCTTCTACTAATTTCTTCTTCTTAATTTATCTTCTTGAAGGACTTTCTTGTGGTATTCTGTAGGATAAATTGTCATTACTTAGACTTATTTATGTTGAGCGATTACTGTTTAATTCAACTATTTCTTTATTTCCCTTCTCTTGTGTTTTAAACCAAAGTAAATTCTTTTTGGTTAAATGTCTACTTTCCTACAAACCGTGAAGATTCTAGGTTTTCTACACTCATTTGTAAAATGGTTTGTATATCCGCAGTTTCTACAGGTTGTCTTTTGGTCTCTGCCTTGCGCGGAATAGTTCACTTGGGTTGAATTATTTGTGTTTGAGTTTAACTATCTATAAGGTTTGTGCGGTCCACTTTTTGTTTGATTGTTTCTTCCTTTTGATCTGGATTCCATTTTCTTTTAGTATTTTGGGTATATTTCCCTCGGAAGGGTCAGTCATTTCCTACTTGTCTGGAATTATAAAACTTATTATTCATTTTATAAGTAGGATTATTATTTCTGACTTTCTTCATTTTGTGCTTGTTGTTCCACAGATTCCTTGATAGATTTATCTCTTTCCTTTGATTTCTTCTCTCTTTCATTAGTCTTCACGTTTGAAAGCTTCTTTCTGGGATCAAGTTTTATTTTTCTGAAAGCCTTCTTTTCCTCTTCTCCAAGGGCATTATATATTGTTCCAAATGACAAGTAATTTAAAACATGTCGTAGCTCAACTAGGTTACGGGCATTATCCCCAAACTGAGTCTTGTTTCCTATAGTAATTCCGTTTTCATTAAGTCTTTGGTTACTTTCCTATTGCATTCTCCACGTCTGCGTACAAATTAGCAATTATTGTTTTATAATAGGGTTAAGAAACTTAGTTATGTTGTATAAACTGTCAGTCATATTTACTGGTTCCCAGAGTAATAAACAAATTTCTTTAAATTGCTATGTTATTAAGTTTATAAACTGTGGAATCTAAAGTTTTATGTGCGTCTCCATGTTCTGAGCTAATTAAATAAAGCTTCATTTATTTTAGCTCTTTCATCCGTTATTCCCCGGAAATTGTACGACTATCTGCAATTCAGCCAATGATTTGTTACAGTACAGGATTCGAGTCTACCTTTATCAGGATTTGAATCATCCACCTGTTCACAGAAGCGTGTGGCGGTTGTTATTACTGCCGCCTGATTCGTTTAGTAAAATTGTAAGGTGCGAGTATTATTAGTATTGTTACTATTATTGTTACTGTTAGTAGGTATTAGAATCTATTAACACCATTTTGGTTCTGGGTTATTTGTGTTATTATTGTTGCATTTCCTTGCACTACAGCGGAGTGAATTTAGTCTTGAAATTGCTGACTTCGCTCCAATTGTCGACGGTCTTAATCGCAATGTGAATGTTCACACAGTAAGGTTCAGTAATTCATCAAAACTCTGCATGGCCACACACAAAAATTATTCAATCAGAGTACATCAATTCATACAAAAAAAAATTTTTTTGTTATATTGTACCAAAATTAAAACAACTTGTCAAATTGTCACAGAAAACAAAATTAAATTCTCTACTGGGTTCAAGTGCACAAGTAAAACCTTTTTCAATACACAAGAAAATCTTATATGAAACTGGGCATCATATCATCAAGATTCATCATAATAAGTACACAACATTTATATATAACTCCTCAATTAATCATCACCAACCGAGTGAAAAAAAAATAACTAATTCCCTATCTAAATTATTTACTAAATAATTAATTATCATAGAGAGAGTAATGCTGGTATTTATGCAAAAGGAATTTTATTCACTAGAGAGAGTTTTCTTAATTTTCAATTTTATAGAAAGATGCGAAAAAAATATATCTTCACTTATTCACTTTTTAAGAGAGAGAGCGGACAGTATATTCATTTCTCGCTGACTTACTGTGGTTGTTATGGTGATACTGGTAAGTTGTTATTCTTTCGCCGCCGTATCCTCGTAAAAAATAATTTCACTACGTCTGCGTTGTTTTTCGCTGTGGGTTTCCGCCTTCGGAATCTTGTTGAAAGTTCTCTGCGTTGTTTTTCTTCAATCACTTCGATGAAACTTCGCAAACACTGGGCTTATCGCTGTCGGGGTCCTGTTGATGTTAGCAGTTCTCAATATGTTTTTTTGCTACTTTGGGAGGCACTAATATTCTTTTTATTCACACTCGACATTCTCTTGTAAGATGCTATTTCTTCATTTAACTTTTTGTTCGATTTTCTATTGTAGTGTTTTATTTCTTCATATATATTTTGCTCGCTGTCGTAAAAAAATCTAAGTTCGTTTTATAGAATTTCGTTTCACTGTAACTTAATTTAAATAATTGCACTGATAATTTCATTAATGTTCGTTTGTTTTGTCTCGCCTTCTGGATCCAACTACGCTGCCACCATTGTTAGGGTTCTTTCCTTTTCTGTTGTATGTTTTTAGTTTCTCACTTCTTGCCTTGATTTCCCAAGTGTCCTTCTTGCATTGTAATGTTGATGATGTACTATTCCTCTAGATTAATTATTTTAAATATTGATATCTCTCTCAGAAAGGCATATAGAGACGAGATTTGGTAATTTCTTCACTTTAATTAGTACTTAGTATTATAAGGATTCAGTACAAATTAATAAGTTACAGTGGTATAAAACGAAATCACTCTGGAGTAAATTAACTTGACTCAGCTCCATATGGGGAACATGAAGCAGGGAGACGCACTTCCCTGAAGGACACAGTTCTGATCTCTTTCTTCTCTCCTGGGCGTTCTCCAGCCTGTTGGACCCCTGGAATTTTGTTATCTGCAATCTCCACTCCTCTTCTAGCCTCTATTGAAGGATTTATCAGCAAGGCCTCCTTCAATTAGTTCATTGAAGGGATCGTAGGTGATCCAAATCTCTCCTTAGGAGGACTCTGACTGGAGGTGATCTTAGAGGGTGTGTGAAAGACCCTCCTAGTATGTTTGATTGGAGGGTGTAGAAGTACATCACTTGTCCAGCCCCCACTCTCTTTATTTCCATGAAAACGCCTCCTGTGAAGGAAGGGTTATAGGAACCAGTCATGTGTGTTTTTTGGCTGTGCTGACTATGATTTGGTTAACTTAATCGCGAGGCCACTATTTCCCACTTTTATGACTGTTTTTATGGCTTTAACGCGATATACCGCTTTTGAGTTCATGCAAAATCCTGCCTTGATCAGCGTATTGGAATCACGATAATAACAACTGCTTTTAGGCATTATCACAGTGCTCTCTACCTCTCTTTTTATTCTTACGTCTCTCTCCTTCTCTCTCCTAACTTTTTCTCTTTTCTATATTTCGCTCTCTGTAAGGTCTGTAAGGTAAGGTAAGGTCTCTCTCTCTCTCTCTCTCTCTCTTTTCTTTTCTATCTAATTTCCCTATATATGCTACATCACAACAGGAGGACCAACATTGGACATTATTAAAAGTCTTCGGTGAAGACTTGTGAATTGTAACTTGTCATTCAAGACTGTGAACATTGCTATTTAGAGATGTTTTGCTGAGAAAGAGGACGAAGATGTACTCATTGGAAATGTACTGAACTTTGACTTATTTTGGACCTTTGCAAGTTACAGCCTAAGACTATATTGTAAATGGTCTTTGGGGAACTTTACATTACATTTAACTATTTCTGCAATCTAGTTATGTTAGATTTTGTCAAACATTTTAATCTGTTTCTTATTTCTTGCAATCTAGTTATGTTAGATTTTGTCAAATAAATTATTTTGGGTAAAGCTTGTTTCGCTGTAGACCTGAGAGAGAGAGAGAGAGAGAGAGAGAGAGAGAGAGAGAGTACTGAGATGTGATACCCGCAGCTTTCAAACGGTCTCTACCGCTACCAAGGCTACCAATAGATGGGACGTCTCGACTTAGTAGTAACAGGTAAGCAATGAAATTACTTCATTACTAGGCACAGTAATTATGCCCTAAAACAAGGTCAGATAGGGTCATAACCTCCTACATCTATTTTAAGAACATTGTCATATCATATTATAATATCTCTAAGTTTCTCCATTAGCAATGGCCAGCATGGGGTCAGTGCACTCTTTCTCTATTGTCAACGCCTCAAACCAAGGTTTACTGGATTAAAACGCTGAGATACAAGATACAAAACTACAATAGACTTAATTTGTAAAATTACTGAAAGCATTTCGGCAAAAG
>NC_089788.1:41623704-41818704 GCF_040412425.1 Macrobrachium rosenbergii
GTCCTATATATTTTCCCATACATTATTCACGTTGCCTACTTAGTTTCAGCTGGCCCTTCATGTATTGTGCTCCTTAATATTAGTTGACCGTTTTGCTCATTATCTGATTTTCATGTAGCATGTATTCTCTGCTAATCTTTATACTACCTTCACACCTTAATTCTTGTGTTATAGAATACTGTCTTGTCTTTCATCCAGCTCGTGTCCTGGTTATTGTTTCGTTTCATTTCCTTTTACTAATTTAAATGACTTCATATCTAATACTGTGACCTGTATTTTTATTTACCTCTCGAAGAAATGGCAAATAGGAACTTTCCGTGTTCATAGAAATCTTGAGTCCTGCAAGTGAAATGTCAACCATCTATGAAAACAGACGCACGAGCGCGCTACCTCATCTCTCTCTCTCTGCGCATTCCGCTCGTCTCTCTTCTGTTGTTCCTTCATCGTATCGCCGTCATGTCGAAGAGAGGTTGGTGCACCTAACTCTATTTTATCGTGAAGTGTTTGAGTCATCCGTGTTCGCTGGGATTAGTGAATCTTGAGAAGTGTTCACTGGGATTTTGGTTAATAGTTGCAAAGTGTTGGTTGTCAGAAAGTGCAATGGAATGAAATGACGAAGGCATGAAAGACGGACAGTCCGATTGTAGGCAAGATGTTAGTTCAGTGATGTTTTGGTAGTTGGTCGTTGAAACCAGGTTAACATTTATGTACTTGCGGGAAATGTCGCGCGAGCCATAATAATTTAAAGGGGCCACTCCTCTGCAAAGCCCGATCTGCAATGAGGTTTGTTAAACCTTAGGAGCAAGGGTGGGAGACTTGGCCTAACTCGAGTTTTACCGATGTACAGAAATGTGGACTTACAATCCCAGACTCCCCGCAACCTCGTTCGGGAGAACGGAAAGCGAGATTTCGTGAGGCGAAGGACCAACCTACCCTTCATTGGAAATAATAGTCAGGGCTGAGGCCTATTGGGTAGGACTCTAAGCATTAGCTTTGCGATGGGTCTTTCCTTCAAGTGGACTTCCCTGTCCCTGTAGGCCAGCATTTTGGCTGCTTGCGAGATTTGACCCTTATTTCTTGTCGGTCAACTGGTATTGACCCCAGAACTGATTGTGTTTTCGTATGCTGGCCATCCTGGAATGCTGTCGCACATGATCAGTGTTACTTGGGGACTTTGGTAAAAGTGGTTTCTTTTACCGCCCCCCCCCCTCGCTAAAGTAACACGGACTTTTAGGTTAGGTTAGTTTAGGTTAAGGTGCGTGAGGTTGGTGTAGCTTTAATAATAGGTTTCCTTGGCCAATCCCATTTCAAACATAGGGCTCTTAAACATAAAACTGATGACTTAAGTATTCATGGAACCATTCCGTGAGGCCAAGGGGAGCTGTTACTTAGAAGTTCCTCTTAGGCTGTGTAGCAGGAAGCGAAGACACTTTTGTCTTTGAATAGTGGTTTAGCCCATTTCTGACTAAACCATTCCATTCAGGAATTGGATATAGGGTCTTCCTAGATCTAAAAGTGTGCTCTGAACTTTTCACAGGTTCATTTTGTTAGCATGTCAGTAGTATTTTTTGGGGGGAGGAGGGCGGTGTCACAGCAGGAGAGCCACGGTTTTGGATGGGAGAAAACTTGAAACTAGCCTTGTGAAATTCAAGGATGGACGTAACCTAGCCTACACTTGCGGGATATGGTCTGTACCTAGCTTTTGGGGCTTGACCTCTTTTTTAACCCTTCCCCCCCCCACATAATCCTAGCTAGGGGACTGGTCTAGCAATCTCAGGGGGTGTCCCCTCTAACCTAACATATGACACTATAGGCCCAAATTGAAGGTAAAACTGAAGACTGCTATGAGGCCTTTCTGGTATGGGAAATACCAGTGTTTGCAAAATGGTTACTGAGTCCAGGCAAATACCAGCCCCTTTGGGATGAATGTAAAAACATAAAGCCAAAAGATGGTAGCATCATAAACCTAAGAAAAATAAGGGTAGAATGCTGAGTTAGCATTAGGTTTAGGCATGGCAGCAAAGGTAAGGCAGAGGTTAACCTGGCTAGGTAATTGTCTGCTTGATATTTTGTATTGCCGAAAAAACGGTACGCAATCTAAATCAGAGGCCTGGCGGTGAAGACTTAGTACTGACGCTTCATGTTGTTTATTTAGCTTTACAAGAATTTAGTAATATTATAGCCAGCTGGGGACTAAACTGTAGCTCGATTCTTGAAGACTGACGACGGCAGATTCCACAGCATTCTCGCAGCTTAGTTTCATCCTCTTCCCAGCTAATACAGCAAAATTGTAACTGTGCAAACAACGCATCGTAGGACGCCATCAAGCCACCATACCTTGTCGCATTAGCCATGGGAGGGGGCCGCTGCCACTTTGCGCTTAGATCTACCTCACGTAGTCTTCATGTCAATAGTTTAGTTACAGCCGGCCGACGAAGTACTACTTTAAATTCTTGTAAAGCAAGTAAAATAGCATGGGAAAACGTCAATTGCCTTAGTCTAGCTCACCGCGGAACTATGGCTTTCTAATTTCTGGGTTACTTGATTATTTTTTCAGTGCATCTGCAGGTTGAATAAACTACTCATCATTAGGTGAGAAAAATAATATACCATTTATTACAGGTACCCTTTGTTGTTTCTTTAACATTAAATACTGGTAAAATTTTATAAGTGGCGCAGTTACAGTTTCGTGTGCTGTGGGTTTCGTCTGCCGATTTCCTAGCTGTGACCCACCACCAGGTGGCAGTGGGTACCAGCTAGAGAATTGGTGGACGGATACAAAAAGATGGCGACCCAACTTGACGAAACCGACCTAACCGAACCTAGGACGGCGTGCCCTTACCTGGCCGGGGGGCGAAGCCCCCACAAACCTAGGTCGCGACCGAAACTAACGAAACTGACCTAACCTAACATAGGACGGCGTGCCCTTAGCTGGCTGGGGGCCGAAGCCCCTACAAACCTAGGTCGCGACCGAAACTAACGAAACTGACCTAACCTAACATAGGACGGCGTGCCCTTAGCTGGCCGTGGAATTAGTAAATCTATAACTTTTCGGAATAGCGTGTACCTCATTCGAAGTCGGAATCGGCGACATTAGACTGCATTTTGGCGGGTGTTGAAACGGCTCTATTTAAGGGATATGCACGTTTAATTAATTCGAGGAAAGCTTTAAAGGGGCAAGGGACGATGCTGCCTTCGTCACACATTTCCCACAAGTCCCGCTGAAATCGCCAAGTAGGCCACTTTTCATTAGGTAAACCAGCAATGAACACTCTTCGTGAGACAAAACGCCTAAATCCATAAGGGTCACTGGATTCTTAGCCGCAAATTCCACGTGGGTCGGATACGACACGGAAGACACGAAAGTAGCCATGTTAGCAACTCTTGAACCCGGAAGAGACTGAGGAAGGTCGCGGGGCATTTTGGGTCGTTGGTCGTCAGCCGTTTTGGGTGGAACTACTTACCTTGGCGGAGGGATCTTGGCACGGCAGAATGAGTTAGGCAGCCCAGCATACGAAACTGTAATCTACCCTCATAAGTTGCCAAATATAAAATAATAAAACATAACCTAGGGATGTTTAGATGTTACAATTTTGTCGTATTAGCGATGGAGGGGAGGGCGGCCAGTATTGTCTTACCTTACAAGTCATAATTTGATGAAGAGTTCTTCAAAAATGCAGGTTACATATCGTGTATTGACAACTTATAATACCAAAATATTTTGATATGTTGTCAACAGTTTACTTGACCTGGGAGTAAAGATGTTGGGGTGGGGAGATTTGATCCGCGTTGGCTATCCCTTGAAGTATCTGTAATGTCCAGTTACCCTGGCTGCTCGTGGTGGCCACTGTTGTTTTTGTTGTAGATCGAGTAGGCCATGTGAATACCCTCACTGACCACATGTTAGGGAAACAGGTTTGGCAGTGGCAGTCAAAAATTATGCCATGTGTCTTTTTTTTTTTTTTTTTTTAATGAAAATTGAGGTCCACTCGAGCAGCTAAACTTTTAATTGTAACAATGAGACATTAATTTGACCACGCACGAATTTCTTACTTGCCCCACCCTAGCGATCTTAGAGTGCTTGATAAACTGTAAGTCAGGGTAGAAAGGTTTAGTTCAGGATGGATTTTTGTAAAGGATTTTTTTCTGCAGAACCTGTGTCCATTGTTCTCAACTGGCTCACCTTCTTTTCCAAACCCTTATTCTGTTCATCATGTGATGAGTCATTTAACCACAGAATTGTATTTCCAATATGCAATTCCGTTGTTATTTTCATTGTTTTATTAAACCTTGGGATCTTTCTAGATAGCGACATCACGGGTTTTAACCCAATATGTATCTACCTTTGTGGTGTGTTTAGTACAAGGCTGTTGGGGTTTACTGTAAAAACATAAAAGACTAAATATCATAAAGATAATGACCCCCATGAAATACTAGCTCCAGATAATGACCCCCAAAAAGATCCAAACCTTGTATATACATATAGCCAATGTGTTTTCGGAATTTTGTTGTGCTTAAGGCTTTATCTGTTACCTATCCTTAAAAATCTACAGTGGTGCCTTTTTGGCTTTGATGAAAATTTTACTTCTTTGCAATTTACCTGTATTTATATATCACCTTTTGCCCTTTGAGTTGTGGTTTTTAGTAACCTTGTTTTCAGAATACCCCTCAGGTTCTTTTTCTACTATTTCATTAGTTGTTATCCCAGGGTTTACATGAAACAACCTTTGTATCAGCATTCTACAATATTATATGCCACTAGATCTTGTCTTTTTTTCCTTTTTCCAGATTTCTTTTACTTGTGTAACCACGGCCCATGCCCCTACTGTCATTAACATTTGATCGTTGATGATCTTTCCATGCCATATTTCATTCCTCAGTTCGACAGTATGTTCTAGCATATCTGACCCATCCTGTAGTGTTTGTTCAGCTCTTGTGGTTTAACCTTCAAGCCATAGTTATGCATATCCAGTGTATAATGAATACTCACAATAGTTGAAGCCAACTAAATTTTCTTATTTTTTTTCTTTCTCATAGACTGTGTAAGAGTAAGCAAGAGAGGAAGATGTTCCTCATTTTTTTGTGGCTTTCCATTAACCTAACCTTGAATCTGGCTTCTCATGAGTACTTTGAAAGCTGTTTTTGTTGAAATTACATTATGTACTGTATCTGTTTTAACAATTTGGTCACTTTCAGGACGTGGTGGATCAGCTGGCGGAAAATTCCGCATCTCCCTCGGTCTACCCGTGGGGGCTGTGATGAACTGTGCCGACAATACTGGTAAGTATTGTATTTATTTGACTCCATTTCATGGAGATCGCACTGGGGGTAGTAACTCCAGCTTTGCATTTAGCTTTTCTCTGGTACTTTTAGCAATAGAATTACCTAGAAATAAGTGCTGAATGGTTATTTCACCGGGTGACGCGGGTCCCTCCCCAGAAATAGATTTTTCCTTTGTCAAAATCCCTTTTCTTATACTGATCCTTAGATTAAGTATACTTGGTTCTGAGGTGCTATATTTTAAGTTACCCTTGCCACAAAGTTTTTCTTAATTTATATTAGTATACTGTACATACCATACAAGTTTAAAATGTGAAATTTGGCATTCAAATTCTATACACTTTTGTCTACCTAATCAGGAATGTAACTGTGTTGAACTCAAAAGTATTTATTTCATCATAACTACTGTTGGGTGAGGATTTTAGGGCAGTGGTCTTGTTAAAATATATTACCAAATAACAAATCCTAATATCAAGATATTGAATTGCCATTTACTAAGTTATCTAATTCTGTAGGCATTACTTGCTGTGGGTGCCTACACCAAAAGTGCCCATTGTAATGTATATGAGCATTGTGACCTTATAAGTGAAGAGATTTTCATTATATCATTACCTCTTATTAAGCAACTAATATTTAAGATTCCTGTGTTAGGAAACCACAAAATTCGACCTCGAAAGTATATAAATTTTACAGTTGAAAAAGTAATTTTTCATAAATAATACACATGAAAAGTTGCTGTCAAAAACACTTTTGTATGCTAGGTTGAACATATACATAGTAGTTATAATACATGCTATGTGAGTTTCGTTGACTTTTGATCACTCTCCTTTGAGATGTGATCCTTTGTTTTTTTGAAGCATAAGTTTTGAGAACAGCAAAAGGAAAAAAATATGCTTATTTTGTAATTAATGAAATTCAGTAAAAAGTATTTCTTCATATAAGAAATATCCCCAGATAATGACAAGAAATGGGACAAAGTGTGCTTCCAGTCATTTCTGCAATAGAGACCTTCCATTTGTTCTGATGTCATGTGTCCCAGGTTCCTTTTGTCTTTTCAATTCTTGTAGTGCATGCAGTTTTTTTCTCTCGTAATACTTCTCTCATTTGCTCCCATTATGATGGAAACAAAATGTGCTCAGAAATGCATTAATAACTTGGGTGGCTGGTAATAAAGTCAGTGAAAAAGGGTGAGAAAAAAGTCACAATTTTGGCTAGGAAAAAAGAAAGTTACATTAATTTATGGTGGCCAGTAAAATCACATGATAAAAATTCACTACTACTTTGTCTAGGAAAGAAATTCATGTAATCAAAAATATTCAAGTTGGTTAAAATTTACTGAATACCATAAACAATTACAGTAATAAAACGAAAAAATATATTTAGTCACTTATTAACTGGCAGTACATCAACATTCAAAACTAAATATGTGTAATGCCACAACGTTATGTAAGCCGTTTTCAATCTGTGCTTGTCATGTACAGGCAGTAAATGACTGACTTGAATAATTTTGTTTGATTGCCTTACTCTCTTGAGATATTGAACAAAAAAATTTTTTTTTATGTAGTGCTATCATATAGGAACAGTGTTATCAATATAGTATGTACAAGTCAAGTATTACCAGTTAATAACTGATTTAAAAAATTTTGTTTGACTTAAATTGTTTACGGTACTTGAGTAAATTGTGATGGACTATTATTTTTGTTTGAATACAGTACCTGCCATTCTTTCCTAGCACAAAAGTTTGGACCTTTATTTTTCCTTCGACCTTATTACTGGCCACCATAAAGTAATGTGACTTTTTTCTGTGATATTTTCACCTATGACTTTTTACCAGGATTAAAAAACCTGTGAAGCCACTAATGCTGTGCATCACTACAAATGATGCAAAATGGGGTTGGTATGCACAGTAAGAAAATGTTGTCTTACACTCGCATTATTTTAATTATATAATGATGAATAGGCACCCTGTAAAGATATTCTGAGAAAATAAAAACATTTAATTATTACTGGCAGAAAAATTAATTGACAAGTAAATAATTTCAATTATAACATCTATTTCTTACTCATGAATAATGATGACGATTGCTCATCATTTGCATATATATATATATATCATGTTGATTTACATATTGTTATTTTTCTGTAAAAACTAAGTCCAAAAATACAAAACACATGTAAGTTATTTTTGTTACATTTGCTGGTAAATTATTTTTGTTACATTTGTGGTACAGTTTTGGTGAGTACGGGTAAAGCTTAGAAAGTTATTATGATCTTATATTTTCCTCGAGCAATTATTCCACCAAAGAAAATTTTAGAGCATAATGCAAATGTATCAGTTATTTAGAACTAAACAGGATTAGAAAACTATTGTTAAAATTTGCGAGTATTGCTCACAGGGCAGCAAAGGCAATGATCAAAATTGTCTATAACCCATCTAAAAAAAAATTTTGAGCAATAACTCTTAATGTTGTGGTTGGTTAGACGTCAAAAAGTCCAAAACTGTCAGTACCTCAACTTTGATAATGTATTAGAAATTGAAGATTGGTGCTACCCTCAAGCTCTTTGCAGCAACCCTTTGGCCCCTAGGTGCAACCCCTCTCCTTCAGCTGACCTTCCACCCTCTCCTAACAATTGTTTCATAGTGCAGTTGCAAGGTTTTCTTCCTGTTACTCCTTTGAAACCTTTTGCCTTCAATTCCCTTTCAAAGCTGAATGACCTTGTAGGTCCCAGTACTTGCCCTTTGGTTGAAGTTTTTATTTCATGCCACTCCACTAAATTATTTGTAATTAGGCAGCTAATGCTCAACTCACCTGAACAGCAAGATGATTTTTTATATATTTATATATCTGCAAGTGTCTGGTTAAGCTACTTTGAATTAATGTCTTATCTGAAGTAAACCCCTTGCACAGGTTCCTTGGGAAAGGTACCGTATTTGCTGGCGTATAAGCCGCCACACCTTTTTTATTTTTAAATATATCTAAAAACTGCCCTGTGTCCGTATTATGGATGGGAGACAGAGCATCATAGGCTAGGCTAGGAGCCTAGCCTACAGTACAGCAAGCATACTGGGTAGGCTCAAAAATTGTTGCTAATGAAACCTTGAAAAACAAGCCTAATTATTACAGTAAATTGTGTTGATAGTAATAAAATATTGAAAACAAGCTGAGTTGTCAGTGTGTTATCACAACCTATAAAAAATTGCTTACAATGTGTTGGCAGTTAGCCTATAAGTGAAGCTCACATTATCTCACTGTATCTCCTTCCCAAGCATACATAACCCACACCTGATATGTCCTATATTATATAAGGACTTTTACCATTATGGGAAACATTTATTTATTCTCTAAAAAAAAAAAAAAAACGTTTACCGTCTGTCAGCCATTTGCAATGAGTGGATGTAAACAAAATTGTAGTGCCAGCCTGGTGGCTTGTTGCGGTAACACATGTATATAAACAACTATACAGCTGACCAGAGAGGAGGTAAGAGTTTGGGTATGGTTTCCCATAAAGTAATGTTTTTTATTTATGGTAAATTTCAAGAGTCCAAACCCATGGCTGAAAAACAAAAAATGCAGTGATATAACATCAAATTTAAACTGGAATCTACATTCCTCCTACAAAATCACTTTAAGATATCCTTCAGTATATGTATGATGAAACACATTTTCCACAAGATATCCTTGTAAAATAGGCGTGTTTTATGCGAGGGTGGGTCTTATAAGCTAACAAATACGGTAATTGGTTTGTTTGAAAGGGAGCTGAGCCCCTTCCAAGAGAATGTAAGTTTATAGTTGGGAAAAAAGTGTGGAGCATGTATGAATCTAGATTACTTCGGGGCAGCATTGACTACAGTAAACCCCCTGTATTCGTGGTCCCATGATTCATGGATTTCTCGTGGAACCTACATACTCATTATTCGCTGGAAATTCGCCCATTCACGGTATTTTTCACTGAGAAATATTCACTAATTACTGTATTTTCATCTAATTTTCATGACTAAATGCACTTTTTGTGATAAAACTCTTGAAATGCTCAGGTAGTGCTCGAGTTACAATAATTCGCCTTACGATAATTCAGTTTTGCAATGTGGTAAGCAATTAATACTGATACAACAATATTTATAAAATATATTTAAATTTCGCGCAGGCGCAGGCAGCAGCTTACAATCAGGCAGCAAGAGAGACCAAATTACAATAGACCAACTTCTTTTCCCCCATCTCTTTATCCCATCTTCTAGTTAAAAAAATAAAAGAGAATGATAAAAGTATTGTTAGTAACATACTCTTGCATAAATGCGTACAGCCATAAACAACCGAACGAGAAACTGTTGTTTTGCTTATCACTAAATTGTAAAACAATAGCTGTTTTGCTTGTATTTCAACCAACATGCAGTAATAAACAATTACTGTAGTCATAGTACAAGTGACGTTAAGTAGAATAGGACTGATATATTATATTTTACATTACATGTATACCCTTACTCAGTATGGATAAAAGATTGGCAAGGATTTAAGCAGCAAGTTGTAACTGAAGCTGAGAAAACAATGTTCAGGCTGCTAATGACTATAAATTATCGTGCATTGGCAACATGGATGAAACTCTACCCTAATTAAAATTTGAGGGAAAGTATTTTAATCAAAACTACTGGGCACGAAGGAACGCATTACTGCTATTTTTATGCCGATAAATGATAAATATGTAAAGCTCATGTTATGATGAAATCAAGTGAAAAAAAAGCGAACTTTTTTTTTTTTTTTTTTTTTTTTTTTTTTTACAGACATGCCCCCGAATGGCCAAAGTCATCTATTAACGAAAAAATAGCTCAGTTAATTTCACAACGAGACATTTAAGTTATATTTCAACTTTGAAACACTTCATATGACGAAAAATAACCTTGTCTCATATAAATCAAGTATCTAGAGATTCATCGTTTTTTCCAACAAACGATAGGTTTTTTGGAACTTAAGTTACTACATCGTAATGAGGATAATACCTGTATAAGCATTTTTGTTTTTGTTTTTGTGTTTGAACTATCAAAATAGGCAGTTCTAAGTGTTTTTAGAATGGTTTTAAGTATTGCAGGTTTTAGCTATGGGGGGCCGGGGTTGTGGTATGCATTCCCCAAGAATACAGGGGTGTACTGTAAACTTCAGTGAAGTTTTTTTATTTAATTTTTTTATTTTATAAATTCAGCAGTGTTCAAATAACCACCTTGGGCAGGACAAGGCCACAGTGGTGGCCTGGAGTTGTATATAGGATTGTATGGGAAAATCCCAAAAACACAGAATTATGTAATCATCCTCGTACAGTGCTGAATCAAATTTTTTCAAACCACAGTAGTTGTTACAGGTTGAGGCCACAGTAAGAGTCTTTTTAAGTAGACATTCAGTCAATAGGAAGAATCATGAAACTGCACTTGCA
The DNA here is from genome assembly GCF_040412425.1 of Macrobrachium rosenbergii. Lineage (NCBI taxonomy): Eukaryota > Metazoa > Arthropoda > Malacostraca > Decapoda > Palaemonidae > Macrobrachium > Macrobrachium rosenbergii. The sequence goes on from NC_089788.1 coordinate 41,634,406, forward strand.
TGTTTAGTAAAGGAACTCTGGTAGGCATCTTTTTAGAGATTTTTTTCATTAACTAGGTATTTTATAGCTAGAATTTGAACCAATTTCCAATTTTTAGTCTAAGTACAGTATTGTTTAGTCACCTTTGTATTCGTTAACTTAGCTGTAATCTCTTTGTATTGAATAGGGAATGTAGTTGTGAACCTCTAAAAGTGCCTGTCACTTAGAAAAATGTTCTTTCAGGTGCAAAGAACCTCTATATTATTGCTGTGCAAGGAGTTAGAGGACGTTTGAACAGGTTGCCAGCTGCTGCAGTGGGAGACATTGTGGCTGCAACTGTCAAAAAGGGAAAACCAGAGCTCAGAAAGAAAGGTAAAGTACACTTCTTGCTAGAAGATACCGGTGATTGAAGTCAGTATTTACAGTATTTAATATCTGTCACTGAATAAATAATGATGATTGTTGGAAAGGGATGAACAGACAATATTATTGTTACATCTTAATGTAATCAAATCCTGACATGCTATATATTCCTCTGCTTCCCATAGACAAGCTGGAGATTTAACAAATGGAGCCAACATGTTTTATTCTGTAGGCGAATAGTATTTACAAACTGCATTGTGTAAAGATGATAACATGTGTTGCAGTCCCACTTGAACCAAGAAATTAACCCTGTTTCTATTGGTCTTTTCCTTGAGATCTTGGCTTAAAACTGCTGCTCTTATAAAAATGTTTATTTTTGTATCCATTTTCAGAAATTGCAATTTCATTACATCTCAAGAGAAAATTGTTGTTCTCATTATATAAACTAATTATTAATTTTTCTTTATTGTTGTGTTAGCATGCCATTGGTACTTTATAAATTCAGGCAAAAGTAAACCATAATTTTATACATAAAATTTCCAGTATACTCTGCCTCTACAAGTTACATGTGGGGTACTTTCATAAATTTTCTATACCTTCCTTGGGTAATTGAAAGTGTGGGCCCTCGTTTCCATGACGCTCGTAAGATATGCTAATTTTAGCAACTTATCTGTCCTTTTTTCTTTCGTTTTGTAAAATCACAATTACATTCTTTCATTTTGTAAAATCACAATGTACTGCTCACATAACAGATAAGCACTAAAATCCTTGACAGTCTGTTGATTGTATACTGTATATGGTGTAAATATTTAAGAGATGTACTGGGATAGGGAGGAGATGCATCTTTTAGTGAGTTAAACATGTTCTAATATATTTCTGTAATTCATTTTTTAAAATTACAATTGCAGTTAACATACTATCTTGTAAAAGATAACTAAAACCAGCAACAATCCACGAGCATATTTGTGCGTAAATATATTTGAGAGTTACTGAGATTGGGACATGTGATGTCCTAAAGTTTTGTACAGTATTTTATACAATTTTTAATATGATCTCGTGTTACTGATATGGATGACCTCAGTATCTGAATTATTATGACAGTTGACTTGTTTTTTGGGGTCTTCATTAAAATACCTAATATTAATATATGTGATTTTTCCTCAGTTCACCCTGCGGTTGTCATTAGGCAGAGAAAGCCATACAGGAGGAAGGATGGTGTGTTTATCTACTTTGAGGATAATGCAGGCGTGATAGTAAATAACAAAGGTGAAATGAAAGGTAGGTATTATGTATAGAATGTAAATAATGAACCTTAGATTGGTTTTTTCAGTATACCTAAGTCTTCTAATTTGATGTCATTGATTTGTCCCTATGGACTGCTGACTATTGCCTTTCATGTAAGAGCACTCTTTGGCATGAGCTGGGCTGGTTGTTGAAAGTTGGTAACAAAGCCTTCAACGAAGAGGATGTCAAGTTGAAACTTCTTTTTCAGATGTTCTGAAGTATGAACAGTGAAAGAAGTGTATGACTTTGTGGCCTTCTGCACCTTCCATGTTTTTGGATGCCTACCAATGTTGTTCTGCTTAAAACTGTACTTTATATCAATAATTGGAACTTTCACATATTTTCCAGCAGGCATTTTTCAGCTATAAATTAAAATGTGAATTTTATGAATGATACATATTTAATTTTATAGCTGAAGAGGAAAGTTGGAAAACATGCAGTAGCTCCTGTTATTACAAATATACAGTTGTATATACAGCTTGGGATCTTTTAACCATACCAAAAAAGCATAACTTATTGTGCTGTTTGCAAGATACTGTTCTTTCTGTAGGGGTAAGCCTTGCAGTCCTGATGTTCGCTTTGATTTGTGTGCAAGTTGATCCTTGCTGGGTGGAAAAGGTTTGGAAATGAGGGGGAATAGTAAAATGCATTCCCTGGTGTTGATGGAAGGAAATGCATTACTTCCATTTTGTTACCAAGTATCCCTGCCTCACCGTATATATGCCCTTGGCTTGGTCTGAGGGGTGTGTGGGGAAAGATGGGCAAGACCGGGTTCATGTGCATGCTTTACCATGTTTCTGTAGGTGAGTGTTTGCAAAAGAAGTGGCCTTCCCTTGGTATTCTGAGGAGTCTATCTTGAATTTTTTCTGGACCACTTAGGCTTGGGCAAATTTCCATCTTGTTTGCTGTTGCTGCACCTGCTGAGGAGCTCAACCCTGTAGCAATTGTCCATGTTTTTTAATGCTATAGACAATGTAATGATCATGCTTGTGATCAAGACACACTAAGAGGACATTTCATCCTTGAAAGCACCTAGACTACTCATGTAGTTGGACTCATCAGCGTGTCACTGTGCAGACTAATGAATGACCTCCCCTTGGAGAGAGAGAGAGAATGACAGGAAGGCAGGACTTACTGACAGCATAGTTGGGAGCCCTTGCCTACTCCTAGGCAGCACCCAGTCTTAAAGAATTTGGCTTTATACTGGGCAGGCTTTAGCTACCTTCCTATTTATGATAGTCCTCTTAGGGATGTCACATGGTTCCCCAAGATTCTCCTGTAGTAGTTAGATTCCAGGCACTTCTTTCTTGGGCCTGGGGTCCAATTGATCTATAGGTGGTTGCAAGAGTAAGTGATCTTACCAGTCAGTTGAGATACGACCTCCCACCTGAGGAGTGACAATGTTACTTGAACATTGGTTTGCATACACCTATAGGAAGCTCTCACAAATTTTTTAAGTAATTTATGTATTTCCTATGTAGACTAGTTAGTTTTTAATCATCCTCTCACCAAAACCACTATGCTAATGCTAAAGGAAAAATTGCTCATTTATAGCAGGGAGGTGGTAGTCCCCTACACCCACCTACCACCAAGTTAAATCTCTGCGCCAATCCAGCACACGATGCATGTTTTATTGCAGTCATTACCTAAGGTTTTTGACTGTCCATTCAGCCCCTAGCTGCAACCACTTTCAATCCTTTTGCTTTACCTCTGTTCATATTCTCTTCCATTCCATCTTCCCACCCTCTTCTAAGAATTGTTTCGACATTATTTTCAGCGCTGAATGACCTTATAGGTCCCATTGCTTGGTCTTTGGCGTAAAATTAACATTCCAATTCCAGTGCAGCTTGAGCTGAGTACTCTTAAATAAAATGCTATGGTTTGTTTATCTAAGGTAAATGTAAAGTATTTTAAACATTTTTGGTTTTAGTAAATTATTATTAAATCTCACTAAGTGTTCTGTAGGTAAAGCAAGAAGCAACATCAGTTTTGAATATGATATAGCTAATAGGTTTCTCTCTCTCTCTTTCAGGTTCTGCCATTACAGGCCCAGTGGCAAAGGAATGTGCAGATTTATGGCCAAGAATTGCCTCAAATGCTGGGTCAATTGCTTGATGTCATTAAAAGAAAAAAAAAGAAAAGCTAGTTTACTATCCTCATGATTTTCAAGTTTCTGCCAACCCCCAGTAATTGAGCTTTTATTAAAGCTCCTGTGAGATCATATGTAGCAAAAATACTTTAGTATAATGACTCATCAAAAATGCTTAGGTATAGTGACTCATTCTCATAAATGAGTGAGATCGGGACAAAACTTTTATTATTCCAATACTGAAACAAATGCGTTAGTGTGCCTTTTTGATATTAGGCAGTATAGTCTATCCCAGTGAAGGTAAACAACAGCCTCCTTTTCATTCCTATTGTTGTACCGCCTTTCATGATCCATTTCTTCCTACTCTCCACCCTCTTACAGGGTTATTCCTCCTGTTACACCTTTCAAACCTTTTTACTGTCAGTTTAAGTTTCAGCCCAAGTAGGTCCCGGCACTTTTCCTAAATTCTCTTCTATTGCTGATGGGAAACCCAGTGATGTAATATGCCAAAGCTAACCTGAGGTATATTTAAAGTTTTCTATATATAGAACACTTAGTGGTATTTAAGACTTCAAAGTGAATTCTTGTAAGGAGGATTCTTGAAATTATCTTTTGCAAAGTAATTTAATCTGGTAATATAGTTTTTATATTTTTAAATTTAATTAAAATACACATGCAGGTAATATTCTGTAGTGAGTATTGGGCTATACCCTTTGCTAAAAGAAGTTAATGCATGACTTTTAATATCACAAGTGAACAGGACGGCAATGAACGAGACTGAAAGGAGCCAGTCAAACGAAATTTCCAAAAGAAATTAAACGGGTGATCTAGTGGCACTAACGTAGCCAAATGCTTGTTGCGTAAGCCATTCATTTTACTAAAGCTGCCTTTCAACGTTATATCTAATTGACCAGTATAACATTAGGCAAGTACAGCCACCTTACGCTACCAAATTAAATCTGGAACAAGACCTTAACACTTGCAAGACCAGCTAAAATTTTGCAGATACAAGTCATCCTATACATTATAATTTGAAAGGTTAAGCTCCTAATATGCATCAAACCCTAGAATGTATACCGTTTGTGAGTTATGCTACAGTCAAGCCTAGAAAGTTTTAGAAACGACTGCCATAAGTTCCTGGTCTACGCCACATCAGTTTTTTTTTTTTCTTCGAAACTAGACCTTGCTCCGTAAATATGCCAGCACAGTTTATTTCTAATGAAGATATTTTACAGCACAGTTTATTTCTAAAGATATTTTGTGAAACTCAAAAATATATAACATACAAAAGAGCCGAAATTTTCCGTGTATATTTACCACCAATCTCGTGTGTATCATGCAATCATTAAAGTTGTGTATGTTGTCAGATGTATTTACACTAGATTGCACTACGCTAGGCTTTCTATGCCTGTGGTTTAGTAGATAACACTGATAATATATAAAAAAAAAATCGATTTTTTTCCTCGAATCCTTCACAACGTGCAGGAGAAGCGAGGGTGAGTGGTGAGCAGGCAGCTGAGTTCGTGGTTCACTTTTTTTCTGCAAGTTGTGGTTCACTTTTGTTCTGCAAGTACATATAATTATTATTATTTGTGTCTAGCGAATTGCCTCTGTTGTCTATATCAGGAATGTCGGAGGCTATTTTTTTATATATAATTCAAACGCCTCTTTTAGTAAAATAACCTATGCATCAATTTTTGAAAAGGAACAGAGGTGACGACAAGGCATCCAGAGGGGCATTATGGGTCTTTCTCGGAGTCATCACTTTGAAGTAACCTTAGCACTGACCACGTCGTCGCTTCCCCAGCCAAGTTTTCCATTTTGTAACAGGACGGTTCATTTGGTATGCTAGTTTGATCCTTTCACATTTTTGACATCCGGGTGTCAATCCAGTTAATGTTTTGTCAAAGTGTAGCCTGATTGCTCGAAAATAAGTTTTGTGCAAAATTGAAGCTTTAAGAAGCATGTTTTTCTGAGTTTTTAAAGGTTTTTGTATAGCCTTCAGCATCGCGTCTAATACCCGACCTCGTGGTCCTTAAGGGTGTGCGCTAAGTTTCATGTATGTTGAATTTTGAGTGGTCTGTTTTTAAATAAAATTGTAACACCCTGCCTGATCTTGATGGACCTTCGCTTCGGTGTTTGCTGGTAGTGCCCTTCAGGCCTGATCATCCCAGTCCCATACCATCCAGGACTTATAACCTTCCCAGTCGTGGGGAAAAATTTGCGACAGATGATGAAACATCTGAGTTAGCTGTTAACTAATGAATAGGCCTAGAAGCCAAAGTTCATTAGGTTAAATGCAAATCTTCATACATTAAATCAGGCTTGCCAACATTGTGACTTGTTTAAGAATTCAGCAGCATTTCTTCTAATTAGCCACTTAATTACTGCATGCAAGACACTTGCATAAACAATTGAATCGAGAAACAGCTGTTTGCCGATGTAAGTTACCGTAACTAACACGTTTAAGGTTTACGTTCCAGTTCTTGATTTGAAAATTCCATGGTTTTCAACTGACCTCCATAAATAAGAAAAAAACAAATCTTTATTTATCCTACATTCAATGGAGAGGAAGGTGTTAAAGTATGCCACTCAATATAGGGTTTTAGCTGTGGCAGAAGAAATAGTAGGGCGGCTAACTGTGATATTTGCATGGAATCATGCATTTGATGATACAAGCATGAAACTTGGCACAAATAACCTCAATACTCACCACAGTATGAAAAAATCGTTAGCCACTAAAAAATCCAAGATGGCCACCATTTTTTCAAGATAGCCGTCATTTTTCACATGTGAAACACAAAAAATCCACTACTTACCCAATTTTTTAGATGTTATTGCAAATTTTTATGTATCTCTATTTGTAGAGTTTTTTATGATTAAATGACCAGATTTGGACCAGATTCATCCTTGTAATTGCAGATATGATGGTTGAATCCGAACAAGATTGCCCATCTATTTCTGCAACAAATCCAGACCAACAAACTGGTTGGAATTGAAGTTGCCTCCAAGTTATAAAACAGAACATGATGGTTACTGCAATTTTGCCGAGAATGTTATTCTTTCTCATGCCATAGATCCTCTGAATCCAAATAGACTTAATGATGGCGATGGTACTGAAGACTTAATGATGGCGATGGTACTGAAGACACTCTGAGGCAAAACAAAGCAGTGTATCACCAAACATGTAGACTGATGTTTAATAACACAAAGCTCATAAGGGCTCAAAAACAGAAATCAAGCACAGACACAGGTAATGAGGAGGTGCAAAGCAAGGTGAAAAGAACTAAACAAAAAACAAATGATCTTGTATCTTTTTTTTGTAGTAAAGAATTGGGAACCGAGGAGTTTAGAAAAGCAATGACAGGAAAACTTAATAATAGATTAAAAGAGTGTGCAATGACACTTGGTGATGGCAAACTGCTGGCAACCATTAGTGGCCCTGATGTTGTAGCACAAGAACTAAAGTATCACCCACTATGTCTTGTAACATTGTACAATAGGGAAAGAGCTTATATAAATGCTAAAAAATATGAGGCTACTATTGAGAGTAGAAACAAAAAACATGCCTATCCAACTACTTTTTCGGAACTGGTTACCTATATTACAGAAACAAGCAATAGTGCAGACGGATCTGTTGTTTTAGCAAAACAAATTCAGTGGTACTGGCCAGACATTTATGGTGAGGACAGGATTGTGATAATATTTGGTGGTTTGCATATTGAGCAGGCTGCACTTAAAATGATGGGTACTATTCTTGAAAGTAGTAGATGGTGTAGTGCTCTAATTGAAGCAGGAGTGGCATCACCTGGTACAGCAGTCATTCCCGAAAGCAGCAAGCATTACCAAGACCAGACAAGCTAACCAAGTAACTGCAGTTAGTTTATACAAGCTCATAAAAGATGTATACATCAACCATATACGTGAATCTCCTGAGGAAAACATAGCCTACATTTCAAAGACTTCTGTGAGAGGCGTAAAATGGAAAGTCCACAGTTCCAGTTTTGGTATCTAATCCTAAACTTGGAGCTGACAGTTCTAGCAGTGATTAGATCATTTCGGGAAGCAGACTTCACCATGTACCGTGAGGTTCTTGCTGAAATTATTCCTTATTTTTTTGCAAATGATAATACTCATTATGCTCGGTGGCAACCTGTTCACCTGGGAGATATGATGTCCCTGGAAAAGCACCATCGAGAGCTAGCTACAAATTTTCATGATGGAAATTTTGTTGTGCATAAATCTGGTAGAGACTTCTCATCAATGGCGACAGACCAGCCCATGAACAAAATAATGCCATTATCAAAGGGGATGGTGGAGGCATTAGCTTAACCAAAGACCAATCTGCACTTAGAAGATGGATGCTAGCAGGACCTGAAATTAGTCATCTTGTCATGAACTACGAAAAAGCTACTAGTGTATGGGAAACAACACCAAAAACTAGTCATCATGAGCAAAGAAAGGCAGCACAAAAATCATTCCTTGAAAAGTGCTGAAAATGACAAAAGTATTGAATGACATGGGTAATCCCTTTGAAGAACACTCCAAAGGTTTGCTGGTATTAACACAAAGGACATTGTGGAGCCAAGCAGAGCTGACATGGTATGGGGAATATCAGAAAGCAGGGAAAGAACAGTTCAAGGCATTTATGAAAAGTCTGTCCTCTGGAGAACAAGTCTTCTATCAGCCTATTAAGAGGAATAAGATTCTTTTCTTCAAAGATGTCCTTGTTGCCAATAGTTTAAAAACAAAGATGGTGAAGGAAGATTGTCACTTATTCAGTGTGACCTGAATGAGTTTTTTTTCAGTATGAGAACCAACCTTATCCACCCTCTCTTAGTGACAATGGCAAGCTTCACACGTGAGAAATCTCAGATCACTGATATACTGGAAGCTGAGATCACACTACCTGACACAGAACCAGAGGCCGATGCTATTATCATAGATGGCTCAGCAATGGTTTACAGCTCAAAGCCAAACAAATCTAAAACCTTGGAAATTATGCCAATGAAGATATTTTGCCCAAAGTCAGATCATACCGCAGAAAATACAAACTGAGTTGACGTATTATATGATGTGTACACTAAAGACAACTTGAAACACGAAACCAGATCTAAGAAAGGAAAAGCAATAAGGAGGAGGGTGACCTCTACCAGTAAAACACCTGGTAACTGGCATAATTTTCTTCGTGACTGTGACAACAAGACAGAGTTGTTCAGCTTCCTTTCAGATAAAATACATTCTGAAATTGAATCTAACAGTACAGTAATTGTGACAAAAGGAACAGAAGCTTTATGCAACAAGGTGATGCCATCATTAGTCGACATAACTCCTTGCAATCAAGAGGAAGCAGATAAACGGATCTTTCTCCATGCTAAGAATGCTGTTTGCAAAGGAAACAGAACTGTCATAACCAGAGCTACAGACACTGTTGTACTAATTATAGGAATATCTGTTCTATCAAATCTCACTGCACTTGGCCTAGAGAAAATGTGGTTAGCTTATGGACATGGAAAACATTTTCGAAACATCCCAGTTCATGACATTGTAAATTTTACTGGTACAGACAAAGTTAAGGGGCTTCTATTTTTTCATACATTTACTGGATGTGATGTTGTACCAGCTTTGCAAGGAAAAGCTAAAAAGTCAGCATGGCAAACATGGAATGTTTGCCGTGAGGTAACCTGTTTGCAAGGAAGCAGAGAGCATATGATTCAATTCCTCCAAGTCAGTCTGCCTTGCTTGAACATGCAAAACGTGCAGCTTTCCAAGCAGGATACATATGGAGTCAGGCATTAGTTCATCAGACTGATGTGCCAAGTCCAGCTATGTGGGGCTGGATAAAAGAGGGTGAAGAATGGAAAATAACATGGACAACACTTCCACCAATTGCTAAAAGCTGTCAAGAACTGACAAATGTGGTTGTAAGGGTGACTGTCATGTTAGATGCAAATGTTACCACAGCAGACTGAGCTGTACTGCTCTCTGTGCATGTTCCTGCCAGGACTAGAATTGTGTGGTTATATATAAGTATAATTATATATGCATGTAAATGGACAAATATATATTGAGCTGTACTGCTGTCTGTGCATGTTCCTGCCAGAACTAGAATTGTTTGTTTATATAAGTATAATTATATATGCACGTAAATGAACAAATATATATAATATATATTACTGTTGTATTTTGCAAATTTGTTGTAATATCACGTAAAGGTATACATAGAATTAATTAATACATATAGCTAAATAAACAAGGAAACTAATTAGTGGAATAATATTTTTCAGTTATTTGTACGTATCTTTTAGTGTACTGTATCATTCGTCATACATATTTATGGAATATATAGCAATAAAATATTTTTATAATGCACTTTATACTATTATATAATACTATGGAATCCATTCTATACATTTAAATTAAAACAACAACTCAAGAAGTCACAAAAAATAACGAATGTAAGATTTTACTATTATCGACTGCTAAAAATGGCGGCCATCTTGAAAATGGCCACCATTTTGGATTTTTAAATGGCTAACGTTTTTTTCGTGTAAAATGACCTACTAGCAATATGTGTTCCAAATTTCATGCTTGTATCACCAAGTGCACAATTATCTTGTTATCCGCTCTACTAAAACGTGTGCAGACCACAAAACATTTGGAGGAGGTGAAAGCAATGTCTAACACTGGCAAAATCACATTTATAAATAAAGTTGCATTTTTAAACTGGTGGTAATTTACATATAAAACGAATCTCCAAAATAAGTTTCATTTAGCAACTAATGGGTGTGATGATACTGGGAAAATGCAATCGCTGATGATTTTAAGAAAATGTAAACATAAACAAAATGCAAATGGCAGCCCCTCCCCTACGAGGCAACATTATCGTTGCGGAGGGGCTTCGGGTCTAGGGACCATGACCTGATGCTGGGGGTGACCATTTGACCTCCACCAGGACCCTCCTCCTGCCTTGTGCTTTGGTCCTATGCTCAACTGATTTTTGGCTTGGTTTTTCTTAATCTTTTATTTTATCACTCCTCTTCCTCACTATCTTACCGATCCTCTTCCTCTGCCCCCCCCCCGAATCCCTTGGGTGTACATGTCCATATTGCAAAGGTAAAGGCCAACTTGGGGTTGGCCTTTAATGGCCTCCTGGACGCCACAGGGCACAGCATCCTTGTTTTTTTTTCATTTTTCCCCCTTACTCCTTCATGTAGGGCTCTCAAGGAGTGGACTGTATATTTCCCTAGAAAATACCCAGGCCCATATGGTGGATAATGGAAATAAAAAAAATTCTAAAGGGATGGGGGGGACTGACCCTGCTCACAAATCAGTTGCCCGATTTTTTTAGCTTTCCTAACTTAGCTAGTTTAGAAACCATGTTCTACCACGAAACAACGGGCACTGCAGCACCTCTTCCTCAAGAAAATGTTCTCAGGCTGCAACTCCATCCCCTTCCACCTACCTTAAAATGTCCTCCAGTACCCACCCAACCCTTATGTCAATCCTCTTTGGCCCCCAGAAGTGGGACAAGTACTTTATCCTCCCCCTGACCACTCCTTATGCGAACAATACTGTTGCGAATTTTTCCCCATGACTGGGAGGGTTCAAAGTCCCTGATGGTATGGGACTGGGATGGTCAGGCCTGAAGGGCACTACCAGCAAACATCGAAGCGAAGGTCCATCAAGATCAGGCAGGGTTTTACAATTTTATTTAAAAAATAAACTACTTAAAATTCAACATACAAGAAACAATGTACACCCTTGAGGATCACACGGTCGGGTACTAGACACAATGCTGAAGGCTATACAAAAACCCTTGAAACTCAGAAAAATGTGCTTCTAAAAGCTACAATTTTGCTCAAAACTTATTTTCAAACAATCAGGATACACTTTAACTAAATATTAATTGGATTAAACCTCGGATGTCAAAAATGTGAACGGATCAAACTAGCATACCAAATGAACCGGCTCTTGTTACAAAATGGAAAATTTGGCTGGGGAAGTGATGATCTGGAGAGTGTTCAGCTAACCTCAATGGTATAGGCCTACCCTCGAGAAAGACGCATTTTGCCCTTCTGCATGTCTCCTCGTCACCTTGGTTCCCTCTCAAAATTTCTACATAGGTTACTTACGAAAGAATGTATCTGAATTATATAAAAAAGAGCCTCTCTGACGTTCCTGACGCAGGCAATTTGCCAGACACAAATAATAATCAAACATATTTACAGAAAAAAGTGAACCACAAACTCAGCCGCCTGCTTACCACTCCCCCCTCACTTATCCTGAATGTCGTGAAGGATTGTCGAGAAAAAACGGATCCAATTTTTTCACGGCATACTCCACACCAGAATTTCTGGCCAAAGGGGGCAGCTTGGAAGGTTAGGCAGGTCAGGCTTGAAGATCGGAGGTTTGTCGCAGCCTGCACTCAATTGCAGCACTACAATTGAAAGGCAGCTCGCGACAGACTTACAACAATCAAAACACAAGAGTAATCGCTCTCACTAAATATAACACCTAATTCTTGTCATACAAAGGGATTTACACAATTCAAACACGCGTGTGCGCCGCGTTTCGGCAGCACGAAGCAACAACAACACTCATTTCCTATCACTTCAAGTCCTCTCCAACCTCCACAAGTCTTATCTTGGGTTTTACATTACACTACATATCGTTATTCTTAACCCATTCCTGCATTCTAAGTCTTTGGACTATTGCTGCCCTTCTTTTTGGTCTCACTCACTCGCATCAGTGTCCAGTTGTTTTGCACGTACACTTAACTTTCTATGTGCGAGTTCACTATCCTCATAAGAAACTACACTTTCTCCTTCGTCAACTCCCACACTCAGTGCAGAGTCCTCTTCCTCATTCACTTCATCGATGTGTTCATTATTGTCATTCTCTTCACCCTCATTATCCTCGCACACACTCATTTCTAGGGGAATGATGTGTTCAACTGGTCGCAAAGTTTTTTCCCCTTCATAGAGTACATTAACAGAGCGTACGACTCCATTGTCATCTGGATAGAGGGCAACAATTCTACCCAATGGCCAGTAACCCCGTTTTCTATGGTTGAGTTTCACCAACACAATGTTTCCAACATCCAACACTCAGTGAAGATTTAGGTCCCACATGGAAGTCATGCCTCTCCTGCAACGAACTCAAGTAGCCTACTCCATATGGAGTATGATGTTCATCATAGAGAACCTGTTGAGCGGGGACATTACAGTATAACTACCGGCCTGGTAGTTGGGTGATTGCAGTGGGGGACCCACGCTACCACCCTCCCGGCGTCATGCGTTCACTTTACTTTCTGGCCCAGGGCAGATTGTGGGGAGGCTGAGGTGGGTAACCTGAGTAAAGGACCTCGGGTTTGTATGTCAGGAAAAATGCATTTTACTTTTTAAAAATGTGATTTGTTCCTACACATATACAAACCCTTGGTCCTTTACTTATATGGGGACTCATGATTCGGTGGGAGGAATCTGAGTGTAGGTCTCTGAACGACTGGAAGTTCAACCACAAATTATGTTCTCCTGGGGTAAGAGCCAGGAGGACATAGCCACCGGACTGTGATCACTGTTATGAGAACTGGAGTGTCATGAACCAGTCTACTAGGCCGCCCCTGCTGCGACGAAGTTACGGTAGGTAAGCAAACACATAGCAAGGTGAAAGACAGAGAGAACCTTCCCCAGCCACAGAAGAGGTGACCCGAGGATGTCGGGGACTAAGGACCAAAATGAAGAATGGGTTTGGTAATTAGCCCGTAACCCCTTCCCCGCCTTGTAGGGGAAGGAGGGGACATTACATCTAATGTGTACCTGAAGTGCAACAAAGATTAGGATACTCAAGACATGAAACTAAGTAGGCGCAGTCCCTCTGATTTCGTGAGCGCCGGGATGTAGAGCACTAGCGTCGTCCTCCCCAGCTGCTGCATATGCCTTCTTGATAACCTCACGAAGCCAGAAGGAGATCATGTTCTTGGACACCTCCTTCTTAGGGATCCCGGTGCTAACAAAGAGTCGTTGACACTCAGGCCTGAGATGCCGAGTTCTCTTCCGATAGCACTGTAGCACCCGTACAGGACAGGGTCATTATTAACTAAGTCACCCAGGGATGGGATCATGAAAGACTCAAATCGAGCGTCAGGGACCGCTGGATTCTGTGTCTTCGCTACGAATTCCGAGACGAACTCGAGCATCACCAATGCCCACCCCCTTGAGTGTTTAACTGCAAAAGAAAGTCCCTGTAGTTCACTAATCCTCTTCGCCGATGCCAGGGCAAGCAAGAAGAAGGTCTTGAGAGTAAGATCCCTGCCTGTGGCTTCTCGCAGTGGCTCGTATGGGGCACGAGTCAGTCTCCACAAAACGAGAGACACATCCCATCATCAGCAACGATGTCTCCAGGGAGGACAAAATATCGATGCCTTTCAACTTCAGGACCAGGGCTAAAGCAGCTCTGTATCCCTTTACCGCTGAAACTGACAGGAGCTTCTCTCGACGAAGATAGACGAGAAAGTCCGCTACCTGCTGAAGAGTGGCTCCGACCACAGAAGACGGCCCACTTTCCCTGGTAAACTGCTGCAGAAGACTTCCTGAGGTATCCTGCCATCTCTGTCGCTGCTCAACGAGAAAAGCCTCTCGCTCACAAGAGATGGTGGATAACCTCCAGGTGAGAAGTGACAGGGAGGCCACGGCCTGGTGGTACCATTCTACATGCGGCTGACGTAGAAGGTTGTGCCAGAGGGGAAGCTCTCTCGGTGCCTCGGAAAGCAGAGCCAGCAGGTCCAGATATCAAGCAGCCTCAGGACGCTTGGGAGCCACCAGGATCATTTGCAGATTTGTCGATGCCAGGACTCGACTGAGAACTGGACGAATCAGACAGAACGGGGGAAAGGCATACAACTCGAGGTTGTCCCACGAGTGTTGGAGGGCAACTTCTGCAGCTGCCCATGGGTCCAGTATGACGGAGAAGATTGGAAGCTTCCTTTCGTACCGGTTGGTGAACAGATCCACTACTGGACGCCCCCACAGGTCGAAGAGCCTGTCTGCCACGCTCTGGTGAAGGGACCACTCGGATCCCACCACCTGATCCCGACGGCTGAGCGTGTCCGCCAGAACGTTCCTCTTGCCTGGGATGTATCTGGCTGACAGCTCCACAGAGTGTGGGCTACCACCCACTTGTGCACCTACGCCGTCAACGCGTGGAGAGCACTGGAGACAAGTCCCCCTTGCTTGTTGACGTATGCCACTACAGTCGTGTTGTCTCTCATCAACACCACAGTGTCCCATCAGATGGTCCTGGAAGCACTGAAGACCTAAGAAAGCTGCTTTCATCTCCAGGACATTGATGTGAAGGTGCTTGTCGTGATGGTCCCACATGCCTGAAGTCAGCAACTCCTCCAGGTGTGCACCCAGCCCTCCTTCAATGTGTCTGAGAAGAGCAGCATGTCCGGAGGCCGAGAGGACAGGTGTGACTGTGGATGCAGACACGGGACAGCGAGACAGACTCAGAACTATGAATTGGCAGCAAGGGAAGGCCTTCGGGGCCTAGATACGATTGCGAAGGATTAACACCCGACGGAGCGAAGGTGCCAAAGACAGCACCTCCGACGCCTTGGTCTCCTTACGCTTGTACCTAGGCCTCTGAGAACACCTATCCCACTGCTCGGGGGACAAAAGCCTACACTCATCGCAAGGTTCATCAACAGTACAATCAGGAGGGTACTTGCTCCCTTTCCTACATTTTAAGCAAAGGGAGTGAGGATCCGAGTCTGCGCTACAGTGGAAGGGGCCACATTTTCTATGCTTACCAGGACATATCCGGCGCACAGGCTTATCCAAGTCATGGGTTTGTAATAATTCATCCATAGTTACAAACACGCACAGCTATACTCAAGTAACAAAGAAAAAACAGGAACAAACACACCGTGAAAAAGATGAAGCTTTAGCATCCAGGGAGGTCCGACCAGAGAGCAGGAAAACACGTCCGCATCAGACGAGGCTGGAAAGTAAAGTGAATGGTGATGCTGGGAGGGTGGTAGCATGGGTCCCCCACTGCAACCACCCAACTACCCGGCCGGTAGTTATACCACCACACTGCCTTGTTAAGTCTTTAGCGGCCAGTTCAGCATCGCCGAAAGTAACCCCATATAAGTAAAGGACCAAGGGTTTGTATTTGTGTAGGAACAAATAATTCATTACAAGAAACATGCTAACAGTCGGAAGGGCACTGTGACTGGTTACTGAACTTTGCCTGGAGGTAGTGATATAATACTGTACTGGCTGGCTAAGTGAGCTGTGTACTACAGGAAACAGACAAGTACCGAATGTAAAGCGATCCTACTCTACGCACATCACCCACATCAAGAAACCTCATCATAGTCACACACACACATTTTATAATATATATATATATATATATATATATATATATATATATATATATATATATATATATATATATATATATATATATATATATATATTGTGTGTCTCCATGAACAAAAATATATGTTAATCTAAATAGTTTATATTTTTTCTTTTGTTTTTAATTTTATTCTCTTATTTTTTATATAGTTAATTTATTTTTTTATAATCTAGTTAAATGTCCATGGCCCACCTGAAAACCAGGCCATGGCCCACAGTTTGAAGATCACTGCCTTAACACAAACCCCACACTAAGAAATAAGCGGCAATTTGGAACAACTCCAAAGACCAATAACAAATTCTCCCTTTTCAAGTTTTCCAAGTCTCACGATCCCAAACCCAACCTCATCCCCCACAAAATACGCTACTGTCTATCATACCACTGCTGAGGTCCACAACCATCCCACTATCTTTCCCCCACTCTCCTGCCAACTTCCACGGAATCTCCACCTGTCTCCTTTCCCACCCAACCTTCCACTCAGACCTCTGTACAGAGTTAAAGTATCCTTGATTTTGCTTTACCACCTGGTTGTACACACGAGTCTCTCTCTTCCTATCCTTCCTCCCTTTAGCGCTCCCTTCTACTCACCTGTTATTCCTGACACTCACCTGTCCATACTTCACACTGAAGACAGTCCATCCCCATCTAACAACCCTACCTCAACCATACCAGCTATAATATCACATCATATATCTCATTCCCTTTAATGTCTGTACTCCAGTGGAACATTCGAGGATTCTGATCCCACAGACAATGCCTCCAAGAAACTTTCCTTACCCAACCACCAAAACATATTCCCAGTTGCCATTTCCATTTTTCTCCTCACTCCATTTTTGCTCCTATTTTAATTCATCACAAAAGACCATACTTACCTGTAAGCATTACAACAACCTTTCCTTGTACATGAGTCTTCTTACAACGATGGATTACCATAGTGTGAGTCTACCTTTCTCCCTCCTACCCTATTGACTTCACTGACTTCAGTTGCCGCCATACATTATGGGGCGACTCGATTATCAACTCCTATGGTCGCACCCTTGAACAGTTTTTAATATCTATTAACCTTTCTATTTTAAACTCAGAACACCCAACACATTTTGATGCAAAAACACATTCCTTTTCTTGTCTGGATCTATCACTATGCTCTCCAACTAGACTTTCATTGGTGAATATTAGACCACTTCATAACTAGTGACCACTTCCCTACCCTTCTTTCACCTACTTCCTATGTCCCACTTCTTAATCCTCCATGCTGGAACTTAAATAAAGCTGACTGGCGCTCTTTTTCCATGCTTTCAGACATGTCTCTACCTCCTACATCCTTTTCATCAACTCTTGACATGTTTACATATTTCACCATCACTGTTCTAAGTGCTGCATTCACTGTCATCCCACGGACCACCCGACCTTTCACATCAAAGTATGTACCCTGGTGGAAGAAAGACTGCACCAGAGCTCTGTGCACAAAACGTGCTACTTGGTGTAGCTTCAAACAAAAACGAAACTCTCCTGGACACCTCACTGCCTTTATAATTTTCAAAAGAGCCACAGTCCTATTGAAATGCACAGTACATGCTTCACAAATCACAAGTTGGAAATGCTGTCTCCTCATTAACTTCTTCCTCCCCTATTTCAGCTGTCTGGAGATATACATAAAATATAAGGAAAAGACCCACTTCACAAAGATCCAGTACTAAACATAATTTTATTGCTAACAATAGAAATAGCCAACGTATTAGGTCAATATTTTAGTCACATTAGTACAGGAGAACCTCCCTTCCTGTGGGATAAGTGTGTATCATGTTACTGATATCAGTAATACTACTAAATGGAATGTTGTTATACCTATGGTTAGCAGCACATTACCTAACTCCGTCTGCGCCAAGATTTTGGCACGAACTTCAGTTGCCCTGTACCCACCATAGGATTAAGATGCTTCTGTAATAAACCATCAGCATGGGAACAGAGTATCCTATATGGTGCAGCGATGGAGTATTACCTACTCAGAATGTTGGGGTTTCGTAGAAGACCGCTGAAAAGCACCCCTAGATTAATAAGACCTAGAGACGCCAGAAGGGTCATTGGCAATGGCGCAATAGTGGATCTAAACACATTAGTTCAGGCATTAGGTAAGGCCATACGAACAGATGGGAATAATTCAGCGCTAGGCAGGGGGAACAGCAAGCATATTTCCCCCCAAAATTGCATGTATGTGATGTCAGCGGAGGATTTTAGGTGCTGGAAGTGATCTACAGAAGACTGGATAAAAATCAGCAAGTTTTCCCGTGATGAGGCAGTAGTGAATATCAGACTACTATGCAAAGACAAATTGCAAAGTGCAATAGACGCCCAATTCTCTTCAGCCACTTGGAATGCCCTAGGGGTAGAGGATGCCTTTGATGTCCTGAGAAAAATAACCACGAAGACAGCGAACAGAGCAGTTGTGTGGGATAAGTTCTTCACAGGAAGACAGAGAGAAGAAAAAATGGTAAAGGAATACATCCACAGGTGCCAGTGGGAGGCCCTCGAGTGTGTGTTTGTGTGCCCTAAGTGCAGAGAGGATTTATGTGAATATGTGCTGGCAGGTAAAATTGTGAGCGGCATATGGAATCAGAAGTTAAAACAGGATATTTTCGAAAACTTTGAGAAGTACAATTCTGTTAGTGCAATCATGACAAAGTGCAAGGCATTCGAGGAGGCAGTACGGGAATGTGGGGGCCCCACACAAAGAGGGGAGTGAAGAGAGTTCAACGAGGTGGGCATCTAGAGGGAGGAGGAATTGGTGTTGCCACTGGAAGAAGTAGCAGCAGTGAAGACAAATTCCCAGAAAAAGAAGGAAGATGTGGCGAAATCGAGCTCCAAAGCAAGAGTGAAATGCGAGTTTTGCGGGATTGCACACCCGAGGGGCCATGCCTAATTGCCCTGCTAGGGCTGCGGAATGTTTTCACTGCAGAAAAACAGGACACTTTGCTAATCGTTGCTATGGGAGCAAGAGTCGAATGCCTAGCAAGGGCACATCGGATGGTAAGACAGGCACCATTGCTGCAAACAGAATCGACAGCGGACGACAGGCTATGTAGAAGACGACGTCAGCGGCTGGGAGGTCCGATCGAGAAGTGTTAAGTGTTGGAGCTGCGTCATGCATGCAACCGACCGTGAATGTCACGGTCTCGTGTGTTAAAAATAATAAAAGTTGCATATTAGAAGCTGTAGCTGATACTGGTGCTGAGGTATGCATTGCTGGGTCAGTCCAGGCACGAAGCCTGGGAATTGATGTAAAAAAATCTAAATAAAACGGAAGTAAAGCTACAACATGCAGCAGGAGGTCTAATGAGTTTAACGGGGCATTGTCAGGTTAACATTAAGTGTGGCAGCATGTCAACAAGTGAGTGTATGTATTTTGTCAATGGGACACGTAAATTATTTCTGTCATTAAGTGCATGCAAATCATTAGGGTTGGTTGATCCTAATTTCCCGAATCACACAGTTTTTAATATTCATGGGAATGAAGTTTTGGGCACGGGGGGGGGGGGGGGGTGTGAATGAGAGACCCAATGAGCTGCCATACTCTCCCACAGAAGATAACGTTCCCCTACTCAAGCAGTGGCTGCTGGAACACTTCTCAGGTACAACATTCAATGTAAATAGAAGACCCTTTCTCATAATGAGTGGCAAACCGCACCACATTCACCTGCTGCCAGGTGCAGTGCCACACGCTTACCATACACCAATTACTATCCCTAAGCATTGGGAGAAAGAGGTCAAAAAGCAGATAGACGAGGACGTTCTAGCTGGTATCTTGCAACCTGTGCCTACTGGGGAGGTAAGTGAGTGGTGTGCCCGCAAAGTAGTGGTAGGCAAAAAGGACGGCACTCCGAGGAGGACTGTAGATTTTCAAAAAAACAATGCATGCTCTAAAAGGGAAACGCATCACACGTTTGCACCATTTGATATGGTGTCAAGTGTCCCAGTGCATACTTTTAAGACTACGGTTGATGCACATTGGGGATTCCATCAGGTAGTCTTGGATGAAGAAAGTCGAAAGCTTAGGACTTTCATAACCCCTTGGGGGAAGTATCAGTATTGTTGCACACCCATGGGGCACTGAACTGCCCTGGACACATACACCAAAAGATTTGATGATGTAACTGTGGATATCCTGAGGAAGTTTAAATGTATTGATGATATATTGTTGCATGATTCTAGCATACAAGAAGCTTTCTGGCACACTTTTGATTTACTGTTAGCATGTGAGAGGAATGGTGTAACTCTTAACTCACATAAATTCCAGTTTTGTCAGAGGGCCATGAATTTTGTGGGCTATAATGTTGGGTGGGATAAATATCTGCCTTCGGAAGATAAACTGGCTGCTATAAAGAAGTTCCCAATACCTGACCAGCCCACCATATCCGATATTCGGTCGTGGTTTGGGCTGGAGGCAGTTGTAATGTTTCAGAGGTCTAAATGTACGACGTGCAATGAGAATTCGCCATCCCAACAATGAGAACCATTCATTCCCACTCAACCACCAGTGTATCCATTTCAGAAAACAGTAGCAGATTTCTTTCAGTTAGATAATAAATGCTATTTAGCATATGCAGACAGATTAACTGGGTGGCTGGAACTGTTGTACTTTGGCAATGGTGTGACCTCATCGAAGATCATCCCTGTTTTGAGGAGGTGGTTCTGCCGCTGGGGGACCCCTGATGAGATATCCACTGATGGGGGGACGAACTTGGCTAGTGCTGAGATGTTAGACTTTTATAAGCGATGGGGGGTGTAGTTATGTATCTCATCAGCACAATACCCCCAATCGAATGGGCGAGCTGAGGCGGCCGTGCGCTCTGCTAAGAGTATGATAAGGGACGACGTTAGAGGTGATGGTAGCCTAGACACCGATGCCACAGCAAAAGCCCTTATGCAATACAGAAATACTTCCCTAGGAGATGTAGACAAGTCCCCCGCACAATTAACGTTGGGGAGGCAGTTACAGGACTCTATCCCAATGGCGAATAAATTCTTGCTTTTGGATAATCATTGGATGACAACGATACGAGAGAGAGAAAAAGCTATAGTCAAAACTTTGCAGAAAGAGAAAGAATTATATGACCTGCATGCAATGTACTGTTTTCCTTGATGAATTGATATTTTGCTATGTTTCCATCAATATTAATATTTGAAAATTAGTAAATCATTTATTAACCATACAAAACAAATGCACACATGTTACACATGTACAAAAATTCTCTGTCTCTTATCTCAGTGAGAGAGAGAGAGAGAGAGAGAGAGAGAGAGAGAGAGAGAGAGAGAGAGAGAGAGAGAGAGAGAGAACTCATACACTATATACCAAAACTCATAAACTATATACTACAGTATATACCAAAGCTTCGAGCTACAAGCAGTGTGATTGGCTGCTTCCAACCCCTTCAACCAATAGCATGTCATCATGGAGAGAGAGAGAGAAGGGGGGGGGTGAACAATTTTTTTTATACAGCACATATTACAATGATAACAGATTGATATTGAGTGATTTTACTTTAACACTTGATTGATATTTTGCTGTTTTTACATTAATATTCATATTTGAAAATTAGTAAATCAATTATTTATCATACAAAAAAAAAGATACTTGTTACATATGTATAAAAATTCTTTCTCTTATCTCAGAGAGAGACAGAGAGAGAGAGAGAGAGAAATAAAACTCATACACTAATGACAGTACATACCAAAGCATTGAGCTATAAGCTGTGTGATTGGCTACTTCCAACTCCTTCAGCCAATAGCATGTCTTCATGGAAAGAGAGAAAGGGGGGTGAACATCATTTTTTTATATAGTACATATTATGATGATATTGATGGATTTTGCTGATTTTACATTAATATTAATATTTGAAAATTAGTAAATAACCTTGTCATAAAAAATGTATTTAGTCACGAAAATAAAATTAAAATACAGTAATTAGTGAATATTGCTCTATGAAAAAATCCACAAATTAGTGAATTTTCTGTGGATAATTTGGGGATAAATTTCACAGAAAATCTGTGAATCCTGAACCACGAATATGTGGAGGTTGATTATGTAATTGCCTATTTAAAGCCAACCAGCATCGAGGAAAGCTGGTACCCTGCTGCGTGATTGGCTCCCCAGCCAATATCTATTGTCAGAGAGAGAGAGAGAGAGAGAGAGGGGGAGTGAACTGACTACAGTATACCTTAAACTAAAATACTTATAACCTCCTATTTTAATAGTTCACTTTCTATTTTAATAGTTCAAACAAAAATATACTTTAAACTATCATCCTAAAGGACTTTAATATCATTTTAAAGTCATCTTACAACATTACCCTTAAAATTATATAGTTCACAGCTATATGAGAAAACGAATCAAGTTACCCCTAAGAGAGAGAGAGAGAGAGAGAGAGAGAGAGAGAGAGAGAGAGAGAGAGAGAGACTAAAAGCACATATACACATTAAAAATATTTAATACATTAGCGACAGTACTGTAAAGACGTCAAACATCTCTTCCTTTCCCATCAATCACGATCACGTATCACATCTATCAACACAGTGAGAATCTCATGTATACATTTGTAGGTAGATTTTCCTGGCCTTTTTGCCAATATATATTTTATCACTGTATGTACATTATGTCTCTTAATATTGCTATTTGATTGACTGTTAACAAACACAAATTGCTCTCACTCAGCGTACAGGTCACAGCAATCGAAGGTCGGGCACTTCATTTCCGTCCGCACACTGCTATGTACACCTGTGCCCAGGTAAATAGATTAGTCAGTACCCAGTTCTGTCTCTTTGACCTCACAAATGGTGACCCAAGGAGCGACGGTAAACACAGCGGTTTTGGCTTCGCCATTAACGGACTTACTACGGCCGCTTTACCTTCAGAGAGCCTTTAACCGAACCATATGGTGACAAAGTCTAGGCCTCTGAAAGCTTCTTCCTCGAAGAACATCCACACCACTAACAGACTAATTACAGCATACCTCCTTCAGGTACGTTCTGGCGTTCTCAAATGGTTTGGCCCTGCCATTTATGATTCACATCGACCGTATTCAGGAGTCATTAACGGAACCACACGGCATATAGTTTTGACTTCTGACGAGCTGCAAACACCATTAACGGGCTAAATACAGCAATTATTTCATGTTTTGGTGTGAGACAAAATGTCAGACACTGAGGTAGAAAGTCATTCCGAGGACACGCAGATCCTCTGCATACCCCTCTCGCCTTTGAAGGCAGCAATAATCCAGGTAATAAAACTCCCACCGTTCTTGCAGCAAAATACTGCATCCTGGTTCCTGTTGGCAGATGAGATGTTCATTTCCGGGTAGCAAAAATCACGGACGAGGAAACCAAAGCGGACATCACCATGACAATGCTGCTGGAGGAGGTCTTCAACAAAATCACCCCATGGTTGGAGTTGCAGCTGGGCAAAGTCAAGTACAGAGACTTGCAAGAGAAACTCATCGACACATACTCCATGCCCTTCCCAGAGAGAGCCCCACGCGCCCTCGACCTGATGACCCAGCCCCTGAAGGACGCATCACCCAGGGACACCTGGGACGAACTACGAGGTCTCCTGATGCTGCCGGGCGTTGACTCAGACGGATGGAGGAGGGCGATCAGCTTGTCGCGGGAAATATTCCTGCGACACCTTCCACAGGAGGTGAGGGCACAAGTCATGGATGCAGACGCCCTCTCAATGGATGAACTGGTGAATGTCACACACAAACTCCACAAGGCCACCAAGACCTCCAAACACACTGCAACACCTGTAGCCTGCAGCCTGGTAGCAGAAGAAGCCGAAGTTGGGGACACGAACGTGGTATACAGGAAGAAGGCACCGCCGCAGCAGCAGAAGACAAGGACAAATCGAGCCTGGTGTTACTTCCATCGGAGGTTTGGAAGCGATGCCAGAAATTGCAGAGCCCCCTGTTCTTTCACAAAAAACTAGAAAGGCGGCCACTCATAACAGCAGTGGCCACAAACCTTAAGGTACCCCAGCCAGTAGGATTCTTCATCCACGACGCCATATCAAGAAGCTGGATGCTGGTAGGCACCGAGGCTATGCAGTCGGTAATTCCGCCATCGAGGTAGGACCGTGACCGCATGTCTGGCACCACAGCCACACTAGTGGCCGCAAATGGAAGCCCCATCTGCTGCTATGGAACTCGGACCCACAAAATATCCATCCTGGGCCATAAATATGAATGGCCCTTTGTTGTCTCGGATGTTAAATTTCCCTTACTGGGCACCGATTTCCTCGCACATCACAGACTGCTAGTAGACGTCAGCCAAAAACGCCTGCTGGATACCGGAAGCTGTGGCTCCTGACCACTCTCCGCCTGACTGGGAATGCCCGCAGTATGCTCTATCTCATCAAACAAACACAATGCCCTCCTCCACGAATTCCCAGATGTCTTCAAGCCAGAACTGCGTCAGGTGCCAGGTACCCAGGCCAAGCACAGCATCCATCACCGCATCATCACCACAGGCCCGCCGACACATGCCAAGTTTGGCCGCCTGCCACCCAAGACACTCCAAGATGCTAATTTTATTTTAGGTAAATATCTGAATCATGAAGGTATTTTGTATTATAAGGGTTTGTATTGTAACTTAAAGGTTATTTATTTTATCTGCATGAGTAAGTATGTAATATGATAAACAGGTTTAATCTGTTTATGGGGCTGAGTATGTTAATGCAGAACTACAAATATATTTAGTCGGTAAAACCATGTCGTTAATTTTAAGTGGTAGTTTAAAATTTGCGAAGTGTAAACAAATTACGTAATCTTGTCTCAGTTCTTAAGATTCTAAAGTTTCTTTTGGTAGTCTAAGCAAGGTCTTCAAGGAGTACAGTTGTACATATATCGTGATTTAAAGGATATTATTGGGCACACAGATGTAAGTTTTTGACGAACTCTTATATATATTTGCTCTGTCTTATCATTCATTAAGGTGTTAAAGACTTAAATTTGTTTATTTTAAGACATTCAATATTTGTTTATTCCATAATTATAGTAAATAGATATAATCAAAGGAAGTTTAATGTGGTAATGAAATTGTCCAATTATAAAGGTGTATTTAACCTTGTGAGATGTATCAAGGTATATTATGTCACTGTTATTTACTGAATAATATGCATTATTATTTGACAATGTATTTTAAGAAGTGCAATAATTCCTTCCAGGAATGAACCTACTTCTACTACTACTGTTACTACCACTACCACTACTGTTAAAGGAATAAAGGGGAAGTCGAGTTTCTGAGTTTGTGTTGTCCATTACAATAGTTCATTCATCTTTGACATTAACATGAATACGGACCAGGATGACAAGGAGAAGTTACGCACCCTCAAGAACAACCAGACTGCGGCTCTCTCTGCCCTCACGAAGAAACTGAATGAAGTCAGCCGGTGTATGGAGAAGCCTGACAACCCCCATTTAGTAAAGACAGGTATGGAAGAGTTTGAGGATAGATTTAACAAGTACAAGGACTGCCACAGTGATTACCTCTCTCAATTACCTGTCAGTGAACACCAGCCAGAAATCAAAAGGTTTGAAGATAAAGAATTATCGGTCATAGGATTCAGAAACCAGGCGTATCAATGGATAACTACAATAGAGGCGAGTTTGCAAGATTCAATAGACGGATCTTCAATACAGAGCAAGTCACACATATCCAGGAGGTCAGTTAGAAGCACAGCATCAAGTGTGAAATCTGCTCACCCAAAAGAGAAGGCAAAGTTGGCTGGTTTGCTTGCACAGAGGACATTGCTTGAGAAACGGGCAAAAATAGCCCAACAACAGGCAGAATTACAAGCCGAGGAAGACTTGTTAAAGTTGGATGGTGAAATTGAAGCTGCAAGAGCAAGGGGAAAGGTGTTCCAAGAGGAAATTATTTCATCAGTGGACAAAGTTTTGGATCCTGAAACACCAGTATTTGTTCCTATTCACAATGTGCATCATGAACCCAGCGTCACAGTGCCTTCATTACCCATGACACCCGCCCCAGAGTCATTCTATCGAAGTCAGCAACAGTTAGTAGCGGCTATGATTCTGCCTCATGCTGAGGTGACCAAGTTTTGTGGTGATCTTGAATATGCATCATTTATGCTGGCATTTAATGACCGCATCGTGCCACACACCACATCGGACTCCAACAGGCTGTACTTCTTAAATCAGCATTTAGAAGGAAAGCCTAAGTCACCCATAGCTGGGTGCATGTTTATGGATGCTTCTGAGGATACATTGAAGCAAAAGGCCTCTGGATAAAGTGTATGGAGATCCATACAAGGTTTCCATGGCATACATAGACAAGTTGAGCAAGTGGCCACAAGTGAGAGGTGATAGCAGCGAATCACTGCATGAATATGCTTTGTATCTTGTGAAGTGTAATCATACCATGCAGTCATTGTCAAATATGCAGGTTTTAAATGACTCTCCAAACCTTCAGAGGGTGATTTCAAAGCTGCCCATGTATATTCAAAATAAGTGGTTGGATCATGTGATAAAGCTCAGGAAGCAAGGTGTTTGTGTGTGTTTCACCACATTAGTGGAATTTGTTCAGAATGCAGCAGAGGCAGCAATGGATCCTGTATTTAGCAGGGAAGCTTTGGGTAAAGTGTCTCTTTTTACAAAGGCAAAGGCACATCACGGCTCAAGTCAGAACAAGCAAAAATCATTGGCAGTTACAGTGCAACCATCAAATTCTGCAAACCAGTGTACCAGGAAATGCCAACTCTGTAGTGGTCATCATGATATTGAGGACTGCTTTCAATTTCTACACAAGAGTGTGGATGAAAGACGAAAGTTTGAGAGACAATCGTCTTTGTTTCAGTTGTTTTGGCAATAACCATACTTCGAAAAAGTGTTTCAATCGACGGCAGTGCAAGACATGTAATAAAAGGCATCCTACCACTTTGCATATTGAGAACTTTAGGATGTTTGACAGTAATAATGCAATTACTTCACAAGCTTGTTCACAGTTTGGAAGTAAAGGTCAAGATTGCACTCAAGGTCAAAATTGTGTTCAAGGTCAAGAAGGTACTCAAGGTGAAGGTCGCACTCCAGGTCAAGGCAATACTCAAGGTCAAGGTAGTGTGAAGTCTTCTGCATGTACAATTTCTGATACAGTATTGCAATCGATTTTGCCTGTGCAATTACATGTAAAGGGTAGTGATAATGTAGTACAAACTTATGCCTTTTATGATACGGGCAGTACAGGTTGTTTCATTAAAGATAATATCAAGGATCAATTAAACTGTAAAGGTATTGAAACAGCTGTCAAGTTGCAAACAATGCATGGGACTGATGCAGTCAAAACTTTTATCGTAAATGATCTTGTTGTCACTGATATACATGGTAATAATGATGTTGTATTGCCAAAGGCATTCACTCAAAGGGATATCCCTGTTAATCATGATCAAATTCCAAGGTATGAAATGTTAAAGGATTGGCCTCATTTATCAAGTGTTATTGATAAGATTCCATTATATCAGCCAGAGCTAGACATAGGAATATTGATAGGTAGTAATTGTCCAACTGCTTTGCAACCTTTAGAGGTTATACCCACTTCAGGTTATGGCCCTTTTGCAGTGAGATATTTGCATGGGTGGACGGTTAATGGGCCTGTACATGTTAAGGTTAGTTCAAATGGGGTTTCATGTCACAGGTTACTTGTATCTAATGTTCAACATGTTACCGACTGTATTACTATTGAAAGTGTTAGGAAGTTCTTTGAGTTGGATTTTTCAGAAAAGGATCTTGGTTCAGTTCCTGAAGAGCGTGGCTTGTCTTTTAAGGACAGAAGATTTGTGAAAAGGTGCCAGGATACCATTGAATTTAAAGATGGTCATTTCCAGCTACCCATGCCTTTCAGAGATCCCAATGTGAGTCTTCCTAACAATAAGAAGCAGGCAGTCAGCAGAGCGGAGTGGCAAAGGAGAAAGATGAAGAGTAGTGAAGATTACAGACAGCAATATACAGCATTCATGGATAAGTTGTTTGACAAAGGCTATGCTTACAAGGTCCCAGAAGGTGAGGTCAACAAGTCTCCTGTCTGGTATCTTCCACATCACGCAGTTTTTCATCCCAAGAAAAAGAAAATTAGGGTTGTTTTTGACTGTAGTGCAAAGTTTGGAGGTTTGTCATTAAATGATGTTCTGCTACAGGGTCCTAACCTCACCAACTCATTGACGGGAGTACTCATTAGATTCCGGCAAGAGGATTATGCATTCATTGGAGATATTGAAGCTATGTTCTTTCAAATAAAGATTCCACCTGAGAATCACGACTATGTTAGATTCCTGTGGTGGCCTAATGGGGACATCAATCGACCTCTTGAAGAATTCCGAATGGCTGTTCACATTTTCGGAGCAATCTCCTCACCAAGCATTGCAAATACTGCACTGAAGGCCACGGGAGACAAAGCAGATGAGAAGTATGACTCAACTGTTGGTAATACTATTAGGCATAATTTCTATGTTGACGATTGTTTGAAGTCATGTGCTGATGTTCCTACAGCAGTTAAGTTAGTGAAGGATTTGATATCTGCAACAGGTGAAGGAGAATTTAGGTTAACTAAATTTGTTAGCAGTTCAATTGACATCCTTAAAGCTTTGCCTATTGAAGATTGTTCGATTGAAAGTGACAAGTTTGATCTTGACAGGGAGAATCTAATGACAAGAGCCTTAGGAATGTTATGGGACCTTAAAGAAGACTCATTCAAGTTTTCAATTGCGCTCAAGGAAAATCCACTCACCAGAAGAGGGTTGTTATCAACTATTTCATCATTATATGATCCCCTTGGGTTACTCTCTCCAATCATCATGGGCGACACTTCAGGCCACCTGGTTGAGAGGTCGACGATCATCAGGAGATATCTGGCCCTGCCTGACGGGGGAAGAGGGCCGACGACGTCGATGTGTATGTGACAGAACTGCCTCTCCGGCTGTGGAAACTCGACTACCCCGGACTCGGTGTGACGTCCTATCTTGCTGGTTTGGCACCAAAGACACTGTCTTGCCCAAGTCCTCGCGTCCTTCCGCATCCTGTGCCAGACGAACTTCTCTGTCAGCAGCTTGGCCGTCGTCCTGCCGGAGGGGTGGGACAGCCCGTGGATGATGTCAAATACCTGGCAGTGGCGGGAGGCGGGCACCAGGGGCGAGGCTGGCCGGTGCTGACGTTGCACAGGAGTTTTGGTCCCCTGGGGGCAAGGGCCACATCCCTCTACTTTAGGGACATGATGGTGGTGCGGTAGGCTGGAGTCTCCGGGTTGGCAGCCTGTTCCCGGGCGAGGTCCCCGTAGTTGATCCCGAGCTGCACCGCGTTGAGCTCGATTCTGGAGAGGGCGTCTGCTACAGGGTTCTTCCTGCCGGGGAGGTACTTGATTGAGCAGGTGGACTCCACGACGGTCGCGAGGTGATGCTGCTGCCTGGAAGACCATGCGTCCCCCTGCTTGGTGAAGGCACGGACCAGCGGCTGGTGGTCCGTGTAGATTGTGAAGGGCATACCCTCCAGGAGGAACTTGAAGTGCTGGACCGCCCAGTACACTTTGCAGAGTTCTCTGTCGAAGGTGCTGTAGTGGGCCTCCGCGGGGTTGAACTTTTTGCTGAAGAGGGCGATGGGCTGGGGGGCGCCGTCGACGATCTGCTCCAGGACGGCTCCGCAGGCGACGCTGCTGGCGTCTATCAGCAGTTGGAGGGGAGCGCTGGGGTCATGGTGGGCCAAGGTGGTTGCCTCGGTGAGGGCAGCCTTCATCAGGGAGAAGGCCTGCTGCTGGCTGGGTCCCCACACTAAGGATTTTGGTTGGCCCTTCAGGATCTCCGTCAGGGGCCATGGTGTGTGCGATCCCGGGGATGAACCTCCTGTAGTAATGGGCGGCTTTTGTTTGTTCCACTGGGCAGGGCAGCGTGCGGGGCGCGGGTAGCAGTGTGGAGGAGCGCGTGAATCTTGGCGCAGGGGAGGGCGCGGGTGATATGAGCAGTAGGTAAACGTCTGAGTCTGCGAGGTTCGCGGTTAACTGAACGTGGGAGGGAATGTCTGCATCCATGCTCACTCTAGCCCTCTTAACTGGAGTGGAATACTCTTGTCAATATGCACTTGGGAGTGCGCCGTGTGAGTCCGTTAATGACACTGGTGATTTGCCAACGAGAGTCAGCATGCCCGAACACTGGTTACAGCGCCGTAATTAGTCCACTAGGGGCGTGGGTAGTTCCTGGAGCCAAGACTAAGTCACTGTGTGAGTCCGCTAATGGCTCCGGGAACCAATCCAGGGGCCACCACTTTAAGAGGTGCTAAAGAATGAGCAGGAGAAAAGTTACTGCTAGTTTATTGAGGACACAGGTGGTTTATATAGCGGTGGACTGACTTCACGCCGAGGGATACAATGAGAACCAGGGTGACCTGAGGTCAATTACCCTTGACAATAAATACAATGAATAAATACACTCTGATTTGCAAAAATGGACAATGATCAAATTGACAACATTCTGACACATGAGCAAAAGAAACATATGCAAAATAAGTTAGTAACATGTATACATTTACATAGATAAGTTTGAATGATTGAGTATGGCTGATCCAGCGTGACCCGTTATCATAGGAGCGGCATAGAAAACGGGTCTCCATCATAGAAGACCCGCTTAGCGGGGACTTTACATTATCACTTACGAATATGTTTTCCCAGTCTTTGTTTAATTCTTCACTGAATGGCTGAAAGTGCCTGATGTGGTACAGTACTTGGCATGACAGCCTCAATTTCATAAAATCTAAATCAAACCACAAAGCTAATTTATAGTATAGCTTTAGCAAGGCTGGCCCAAAGGATTTGTCTTTATTAATAATAAAGTTTAGATCTAATTTTTTTACAACACTTCCTTAACTGATCGCTTTCCTTAGCCTGGATGTTCACACAATAATATGTTTAACTGTTAAGTTTTTCAGTACAATACATGTGGGGATTGGATCATGTGGGCTGTCCATCTAATATCCTTGGGACAAAAGAGTGGCCTAAAGACTAGTCAAATTACTTTATGTTGTTCCTTTGATGAGAATTCCATATCCCAACATGGGTTTGATTTGTTACTAACAGGTTCACTATTCCATATATTCCATTTAATGACTACAATGGGTTTTAGAGATGTTGAATGAATTCTAAACCTTCATTATAGCACATTGACTTATGATGGGTACAAATGACCTATACTACCCAGTTCAGAAGAAATGGGGGCAATGAAGAAAATGGAGTAATTTTAAAAAGTTGTGACTGTGGAAGATTCATGGCTGGTGTGTGGTGGGAAGAATGTGCTATATACAAGGAATTTGTGGAGGTATGTTAAAGGCTGGAGAAAAGAATGAGAGGGTTTTGACATGTGATAAGAAGAATGCATAAGATTAAATCAGAGGCAGTAGATACAGTGGCAGTGAGAAGGACACTTTTAGACTTCAGGCTGTAAGAACCCAAGAGAAATGAAGAGTAGAAACAAGCGTATGTCTGTTCTCGAGGTTCGTTCTTGGAAAAGTGCAAAAAATTGGATAGACTAGGGAGTAGGTGACAACTGCATAATACACCCGACTTCTTTTGTCTTACAAATTTACTCCTAATTTGTGTGTGTGTTTACAGTAGACAAGAGCAACTCTCTTCCCTTCCCCTAGGCAGAAACTCTAGGCATCTGTGAGTTGAGGAAATTAATAAAAAACTGTAGGCATTTATAAGTTAAGAAGGAAATTAATAAAGAAAGTTTTATGTAATTAAACCATTAAATAAATTTATCACTATTAAATTTAGGCATTAAAGACAAACCCTTCAGACATACCATATGAAGGTTAATTGTGATCCGTTTGTTGAAACTACTTAATAAATAACATACGACAATTGTAATTACAGAATTGAAATCCTAGAGACCCTCCTGTATAGACTTGAAGAATTCTGTACAAAGTAGCCTACACATAACAAATGGTGGAAGTATGGATAACGGTGAATGGCACTGAAGAGTTCTGTGCTCAGCACGCTGAAATAGAAATGAAATGTGAAAGGCTATTAAGAACTTTGTGCTTAGTGCACACAACTCCAAGTGGAAGTACAAATGAAACTGAAAGGCCTTTAAGAATTCTGGGCTTAGTGCACAGAACTCCAAGTGGAAGTACAAATGAAAGTGGAAGAACCTGACCATAGGACATCTTGAAACTTTACTAGGGTAATTAGAACAGAAAAACTTCTTAAGAAAAACATTAAGCGCACAGAAAGTATACGTGGCAGACAAAGTATTCATCAAATTTTATATTGTGCTGTGAGAATAATGCTGCTGAAAAAAAAAATTGGGGACTTAAGTCCCAATCCTAAAGTGGCACCTTGACTTTACGGGTCTCAACTTCGCGGACTTGCCGGTGTCCGCTCAAAATAAAATTATGTTTTACTTAGTGGAATGTTCAATAAGTATGATAGGGTTATTGGACAGTGGACTGAGTGCACCAAAGTGGATAACCCCTTGTCATGAGTAGATAATCCACTAAGTACACTAGGGGTATCGGACAGTGAACAAAGGTTAGTTAGTTATAAATGATTTGTTTAACCAGACCTCTGAACTCTTTTAGGGTTCTTCTCGGGCTGGAAAAAAAAGAGGTGGGGGTGGAATACATAAAAAAAATTAAATAAGTAATTAAATAAATAAATAATAAAAAGGGGAAAAAATTAAAATAAAATAAAAAATAGGGAGGGAAAAAAGGGGGGGGGAAATTATATTTTATTTATTAATTTAATTTTGTTTAAGAAGAGAATGGTATTATTAATTGAAAAGTTATTACCTTTAGCTAGAATATCCTTTATTGATTTATTTTGTAAATAAGTATTTCTTTCATGTTGCCATCTGGGACAGTTAATCAAGATATGTTGGATTGTTATTGGGATGTTACATCTTTCATAAGTCATTAGATTTGTGCGCGGAGTTGAATTTATATTACCATGTGTGAGTCTGGAATGTCCTATTCTGAGTCTTGTTAAAATTACTTCATTAATTCTTTGCTTTTGGGTAGAAGAATGCCACTTTTTAACTTCGTTCTTAATTTGTCTGTTTGTTTTGAGGGTGTATATTTGTCCAATCATTTTGCCAATCCCTATTATTTAAAGGTTTAACTGATGCTAGCCAGTCTGATATGGGAGCTTTTGTAGTAGTTGGGGGGATTGTACAAGCCAATTTAGCAACTTTATCTACTTTCTCATTACCATTGTCAGAGTAAAAAGAGGGAATTGCCAGTTTCCCAAAATCACGGTAGTTAGAAGACCGGTGACCAAGCAGCGATGTTGCTGTCGTCTGGAAGTTCCAGAACCGAGGTTTTGTTTTTCCTTCGAGTTCAAAGTCTGGACTTCATCCACATCTACCTTAAGGATACACTCCTCACTCATTGGAGCTTCAGGAGATATTTTTCCTTGTTCTGTAGGCTATTTGTTGTTAATATCATCGCCGTTTGGTCATCGGCCCAAACATAAATAAACCGGAAACTGTAAATTGTGTGTGACAATTCAAGACCTGATACATGGTGGCAGCGGTGGGATCTTTCTCACGTCTTTGGTGAAGTGACCAGTGGCTGGAAGTGATTTGATGACCGTATTTTATCCATGCAAGATGGCTGAATACGAGAAGTTTATTGATGACATGAATGTTAATGAACTATCGGCTTCATTATCGAAACTTGGTTGCAAAACGGTGAAAGGTAAAAAAAGTAATCTCCGTAGTAAATTATCTTCAGTTTTGAGGACAATGAATTTAAAGGGAGATGAGGTTGTGTTTAAATTTACCTGTGGTCGAGAGCTTGAAGCAGAGATCATTCAAACTGGCGATGGAGGAGCCGCTCAACGGAGTAAACGTTATGAACCTGTTAATGTAGGAAGCAAGAAGACGCTAGACATGGATGAACAGTTAAGGACAGAACTGGGTGATCTTCGAGCTAAGGTGAGAAAATTAGAATCCAAACTGAGTAGTGGGAAAGTCAGTGAAGAGGAAGACTGTTTTCCATCAGGTATGGATAAATCAAATTACGGTATGTTAACATTATTATGTGCAGATGATTTGAAGGGTAGGCTATTGCTGCTCATGGTAAACTTAATAATTGGTGTAAAGAAGTTGAATTGTTTTGTGGTGGTAATGATAGAAGGAGGGTGAGAGGTGCTTTTGCAAAAATGGACCAATACATTAAAAGTGCCTTAATAAGCTGCGACGACTTAGACTTGGATAAATGTTCATGGGACCAAATGAAAACTCAACTCAGAAATAAATTATTACCTAAGCAGACTTTCCATACAGCATGGCTGGAATGGACGAACAAGCGGTATATGACAGTTCGCGACCTCCAAGGGAATATTTTATTTTAGTAATGAATTTACATGCGTCAATTAAGCAAGTGTTTGATGATGTCCCGGATTTACATTCAACTGTGAGGAATTTGTTGGTTAGAGACTTCCCTAAGGAAATTTCTAATTATATGCAAACCTTCCTAGACTCGAAAATATCTTTTGACAGATTTTTGGAAGAGCTAGAAATTCATTGGTCTTCACTGCAGCGACCTTCTATTAGCCATGCTTTTGTTAATAAGGTAAACTACGTTAAGGATGAAACTGTCATCAATACTAAGAGGGCAAATGATAATCGTAGTGTTAAACAGAAAAGGAAGTGGTGTCATGTATGCTATGCATCGTCTCATTTCACTGATAATTGTAAATATAAACCCCCACCAGGGACTTGCTGGGCGTGTAAGGAGAGGGTCATGTGTGAAGTCCTTCCCACAATATCAGTTTTTTCGAGAGCAGTCTCAAAAATTATGCAGAGACCTGTATTCAGAACTTAGCAAATGAGAATGCAGGTGTTGTATCTCCAGTTATTCCTTGTAGAATTGACAATGTTTTGCGAAGTGCTGTAATTGATACTGGGTCATGTCAAACAATAGCTCGGAGTAGTGCCATAAGCATTGAAAAATCTAGTAAAATTAAAAAATGTAGGAAGTCTCTTATTTGGGGTAACAAAAACAAAGGTACAGACGTTGGGAGAAGTTTCAGTAGATATACAAATCTCCCCATTTTATAAGATTACTCATTCTGTTGTTATTGTTCCTGATAGTTATTTATCAACTGATTATTTAATTGGTATAGATGTTTTGGAACGTACCAATTACTCGTTATCTAAGACTGGTAACATGAGAAATTTTCTTTGGTGTGGTGTAAGATATCCAGTATGCAGAACTGCTATTTCTAATGTATATGGCATACAAGTAACTGTCCCCAAGAGAAAAATTGACAGTTGCAAGCATGTTAAGTTGCTGAATAGGGTCGGCTCTCGAGACAAAACTCTCAAAATTCAATGCATGAAGTATATTGTAATCCAACCTGGCAGTGTTGGTAATGTGAAAGCTAGAGTTCCTGATAATGTTTCTGGTTATATTGTTTGTCAACCTGTTCTTGAAAATCAAATTCCACAACCTATGCTACTTAGTGTACCAAAAGATAAAAATGGTAAAGGGTTTACTTGGATTCCAGTTTATAATGGGGGTTCAAGAGTAATGGTTATTAAACCTGGTATGCATGTGGTTAAAGCATATGTCGTGGAAGATGATGGTATCACTGATCCATATTTTGTACCTTCTCACTGCAGAAGTAGGTCGGACTCACCTAATTTTAGAAAATGCAGAACTGTTGTAAAACGTTGGAAGTCTGCACCTGTTATTAAAAACCCTAGCAGTTATGTCCAACTAATTACTAATAATAATTTTAACATAACAAATGAAATGTTACCACATTACGAAGAAATTGGTTATAGTTGTAGTAGGAAACATGCATTAAGTAGACTCTTAAAAGCCCAAGACTGGAGTTATTTAGATAATGTCCAAAGGAGCAAATTAAGATCACTTATCTGTAAATATGATAACCTTTTTATTGTAAGTGATAATCCCCTTGGTCTTATACCTGATGTTGAACATTGTATTGATACAGGAGACACTAAATCGATTAGAAGCAATATGTATAGAATACCTGAAAAAGCTAAGTTTGTTAAGGAAATGACAAAAGAAATGCTGAAAAGGGGTGTTATTGAGCGTAGTTCTGCATCTTGACTGAGCCCTGTGGTTCTTGTGTCAAAGCCAGGTGGTGGTGAAAGGTTTTGTATCGATTTTCGTGCTTTGAACAAAGGATGATGTGTATCCTCTCCCTAAGCTAGAAGAGTTGTTGGATTCTGTGTTTCTGGTGCTAAATATTACACAAATTTAGATGTTAAAGATGCATATTGGCATATTGCTGTCAGGGAATCTGATAGAGATAAGACCACGTTCAGTGATGGTGAACATATCTATAGATTCAAAAGAATGCCATTTGGTTTGGCATCTGCTCCAAGTACATTTCAGCGCACAGTCAATAAGATTTTAGCCCCAATAAATAATAAACATAAAAGAGAGTACTTAGATGATGTAGTTGTGTTTTCGAATTCGTTTGAATAACATTTAGTTAATTTAAGTGAAACTTTGAATTTACTAAACAAAGCTGGTATAAAATTAAGTCTGAAGAAATCTTCTTTTGTCAAGGAAGAAATTAAATTGCTAGGCCATGTAGTATCAAAAGATGGTGTTCGTCCCAGTCCAGATAATGTCAAAGCCATTCTAGATTTGAAACCTCCTACCTCTACTAAACAAATCCGCAGGTTTTTAGGAATGGTAGGTTTTTATCGCAAGTTTATCAACAACTTTGCCCAATTAGCATTGCCATTGACAGATATGACAAAGGAAACTGTTAAATTTGAATGGAGTGATGACTGCCAAAGGTTATTTGAAGAACTTAAAGGAGCTAGTAAAGTGTCCTGTGTTAGCTGCACCTAATCTACAGCTGCCTTTTGAACTACATACAGATGCAAGTGGACTAGCAGTGGGTAGTGTTTTGATGCAAAGACACAAAGGTGAGTTACGACCTGTAGCCTATTTTTCTCGTAAATTAAAGGGTGCCGAGCTGAGGTATTCAGCTACTGATAAAGAGGCGCTGGCAGTTTTGAGTGTAAGAAAATATCATAATTTTCTTTGGGGATCCAAATTCATTATAGTTACAGATCACCGTCCCTTGGTTTCAGTGTTCAAACGCAAAACTAAATGTCCAAGAATGTCAAGTTGGAGTTTTGAGATGATTGTTCTTTCGATATAATCTATAAAGCTGGAAAAGCTCATTATGTCCCTGATGGTTTATCTAGACCAGTTTTTCAGGTAGTCACCAAAGTTTCATATAAGGACGAAGGTAAATTACCAGAAGGATTTAGTGCAATGGAAATGAGAGCAGACCAGATGAGGGAAAGCCGTTGGCAAGAGCTGATTGTATTTTTGGAAGGTGGCAAGTTACCTGGGAAGAAACCTCCACGATCTCTGTTACAGAATTTTCAGATGTATGATAGCGTCCGTTACTGCACAAAAGTTAGTGAATATGGTTCCCTCTTACTGAGGTTAGTAATACCTCAGCATCTACGTAATTATGCATTGAAGGTGGCCCATGATGCAAAGGTAGCTGGACATCCAGGTCCTCGTAGGACATTCGCAAAAGCAGCCGATTTATTTTATTGGCCTTCTATGTTAAAGGACTGCTGTGAGTATGCTAAGTCTTGCAAGTTATGCCAAGAAAGGAAAGGTACAAAGGGTCTTCAGTCTAAGCTTCAGAGTTTACCGGAAGTTGATCTGCCATTGCAAAGAGTATCGTTAGATTTAAGGATTTATATGGCAGTAATGTTGGATACCGTTACGTGTTAACAGTGGTTGATGCTTACAGTAGATTTGTTATTTTTACTCCTTTAAGAAATAAAACCTCTACTGCTATAACAAATGCAATGCTAAAGTATGTTTTGACTTTTGGTGCTCTAAATTTGTTTTACTCTGATAGGGGTAAAGAATTTCTTGCAGATATTTTTCGTCAGGCTTGTGAGGATCTTCGTATTAAAACTGCTATGACGTTACCTTATTGTCCACAGAGTAATGCAATAACTGAAAGAATTCACGGTACTCTCAAGACTACATTGACAATTTTGTGTAGAGATAATCCTCAAACTTGGCCAAGTTTACTGGATTATGTTCAGTACAGCTTAAACACTTCTGTCCATTCCACCCAATACAACACCTTTTATGACCTTTTATTCTAGGACTGTTCGCAGGCAAATGGGAGTGGCTGGCCTTTTGTTACATTACAAGTCTGGAGAGTCTGAAGTAAAAGATTCTCTTAAACGAGCTCATGAGGCAATTAAAGAATCTTCAAAGAGGAATATGCAAAGATACAGGGAGCAATACGTTAAGAAACTTACTAAAGAAGACAACCTTGATATCGGAGATTTAGTGGAAGTAATGAAGGAATCTCCATTACCAGGAACGAGTCGTAAATTAAATAAATACTGGGAAGGTCCTTTTGAAGCAGCAGGAAAAGTAGGCGATGTAGTGTATAAATTAATTGACCCTGTTAACCCTACTAAAGTGTTTGAGAAACATGCCAGAAAGTTAAGATTTATTCACAAAAGAATGGTTCACAGAGACAGAAGTTTGGTCTGATTCTTCAAGTGGCGAGGAGGAGAACGTTCATTCTGGACATGCCTATAATTTGAGACGAAGGAAAAATTAAACTGATTGCAGTTCCAGGTGTAGTGGTCAAGGGATAGTTTGTTCAGTTTGATGTTTACACAGGTATGTAAAAGATGTGTGAAGGAGTATTGAAGTTCCCACTGAGGTAACTGTAGACCCATTGCTGCAACACGTAATCTTGGCCAAGGTTAATTGCAGGGGAAACTCTGTTGCTTAGGGAGCATAGATATTCAACATTATGAATGTCTCCAATGCTATTTTCGCTTCACAACATCGCCTGTTGTGAACAAGTTTAGATGTATGAAAGTTTTGTTAGTCTCAAATTAATTAGATATGCCATGGTAAACCTATTCAATGTTCTTTAAACTAGAAGTTTTGTTGAAAGTTTCATGTATGTTAGAGAGTAAGAATTTGTGTATATTTATTAGGTGAAAAATAAACTATTGTATTTTCAGTTATTTCAAATATTTGTATAATTTCAGATGATGTGGATGCCTTGATTTCGGGACAATAAGGCTTTCCTAGGAGGGGAGTAATGTCAGAATAAAAGGAGCGAATTGCCAGTTTCCCAAAATCACGGTAGTTAGAAGACCGGTGACCAAACAGCGATGTTGCTGTCGTCTGGAAGTTCCAGAACAGAGTTTTTGTTTTTCCTTCGAGTTCAGAAGTCTGGAGTTCATCCACATCTACCTTAAGGATACACTCCTCGCCCATTGGAGCTTCTGGAGATATTTTTTCCATGTTCTGTATTTGTTGTTAATATCATCGCCGTTTGGTCATCGGCCCGAACATAAATAAACCGGAAACTGTAAATTGTGTGTGACAATTCAAGACCTGATACCCTCAATGACTACATGGGCTGGGATTCAACAAATATGAACTTGAAGGCCGTTTGTAATTAATTGATGAATTTCCAGTTGGATATTTTGGACAAGGTGATTATTTGATTTAAATGATCCTATTGCACTTCTTGAGTCACTCAATATGAGTGCCGAAGGAATTCCTTTTTTTTTATATAATGTGGAGAGCCAATTGTATGGCTGTTAAATTCAGCTGTAAATACTGATATTAGAGGAAGGCCCATTTGGATAGTTTCATCACTTGAATCGGCTGATGAGCCCACTCCAGCTTCATTTTTGGATCCATCTGTATAGATTATAAAGGGATTACCCTTCTATCTTATGTGTTCCATGGCATGTTGGTGATACATTTCTGTGTTGAACATATATTTTTTGAAAGATAGGATAAATATGTGCATATTTTTGCCCTTTTTAGTGTCCATGGCGTGATCCGATTTATTTCTTGGGTAAATTTGGGTATCATATAAATTCAATAGATTAGTTTTTTTAGTAAATGAGTTTTGATTTGGGTTATTATTTGTATTTTGATTATTGAGAAATTTATTTGATACAGGAGATGTGCCTGCTTGAAGGGATAAGCCTCTTCTTAAAGTAATTAGATCTCTGTAATATTTTAGAGGCGGCTGGCCTGCTTCTGCTAGGATAGAGACAGTTGGAGATGAGCGGAAGGCTCCTGTACATATACGCACTCCCTCGTGATGTAAAGCATCTAGAGATTTTAGAGTTGTTTCTGAGGCAGTTGAATAAATTGGTTGGTTAGTTATAAATGATTTGTTTAACCAGACCTCTGAACTCTTTTAGGGTTCTTCTCGGGCTGGGAAAAGAAGGGGGGAAAGAGTACATAAAAAATGAAGTAGTTAAATAAATAAATAAATAATAAAAAAAGGGGGGGAATTAGGAAAAAAAAATCAAGAGGGAAAGAGAGAAGAAAAAAAAATGAGGGAAAAAAGGGGGAAGATTATATTTTACTTATCAATTTAATTATTATTTTGAATATCCTTTATTGATTTATAAGTATTTCTTTCATGATGCCATCTGGGACAGTCAATCAAGATATGTTTGATTGTTATTGGGATGTTACATCTTTCACAAGTTATTGGTTTGTGTGCGGAGTTGACATCAGATGACCATGTGTGAGTCTGGAGTGTCCTATTCTGAGTCTTGTTAAAATAACTTCATTAATTCTTTGCTTTTGGGTAGAAGAATGCCACTTTTAACTTCGTTCTTAATTTGTTTTAGTTTGTTTTGAGGGGGCATATTTGTCCAATCATTTTGCCAATCCCTATAAATTAAGGGTTTAACTGATGCTAGCCAGTCTGATATGGGGCTTTCGTAGTAGTTGGGGGATTGTACAAGCCAATTTAGCAGCTTTATCTGCTTTCTCATTACCCTCAATGCCTACATGGGCTGGGATCCAACAAATTTGAACTTGGAGGCTGTAATTTTGTCCGTTTAACAAGGTGATAGATAGAAAAAAAGGTAATCCTTTGTTAATTTTTCCGTTGGATATTTTGTTTTTGACAAGGTGATTATTTGATTTAAATGATCCTATTGTATTTAAATTGCACAGTGATTATTTGAGATCCGCTCAAATGAGTCGCTCAATGAGTGTTGAAGGAATTCCTTTTTGTTATAATCTTGAGAGCCAATTGTATGGCTGTTAATTCAGCTGTAAATACTGATGATATTAGAGGAAGGCCCATTTGGATAGTTTTATCACTTGAATAGGCTGATGAGCCCACTCCAGCTTCATTTTTGGATCCATCTGTGTAGATTATGAAGGGATTACCCTTCCGTCTTATGTGTTCCATGGCATGTTGATGGTACATTTCTGTGTTGGACATATATTTCTTTGGAAGATATGATAAATATGTGCATATTTTTGCCCTTTTTAGTGTCCATGGTGTGACCAGATTTATTTCTTGGGTAAATTTGGGTATCATGTTATGTAAATTCAATAGATGATTAGTTTTTTTTAGTAAATGAGTTTTGATTTGGGTTATTATTTGTATTTTGATTGAGAAATTTATTTGATGCAGGAGATGTGCCTGCTTGAAGGGATAAGCCTCTTCTTAAAGTAATTAGATCTCTGTAATATTTTAGAGGCAGTTGGCCTGCCTCTGCTAGGATAGAGACAGTTGGAGATGAGCGGAAGGCTCCTTTACATATACGTACTCCGAATAAATTGGACAGCTATAATTTATAATTGATAGTGCTGTTGCATTGTACAACATTAACATTGTGTCTCGTCCTTCACCCCATTTGGTGTGTGAGATTTTCTTTAATGGCTTTAGATCCTTTGGCTTTGATATATTTGATGTGATCTTTCCAATTTAAATGTTGATCAAAAATTATACCCAAATATTTAACACTATTGCACATGTTTATCTCTTCATTATAAAGATATAACTTAATGGTTTGTTGTTTCAACCATTTTTTGTCTTTGTAGAAGACAATGCCATTTGTTTTATTTACCGACAACTTGAAGCCTACGGAGTTGGTGCAAGTGGTTATATTATTTGTTGCTATATTATGTATTCTTTGAGCATGTCTCAAAGAATAACTTGAATAATATATTACAAAACCATCCACATACAAACTATTTTGTAGACCCTCAGGCAGGTTCACAGTAATATCATCTATTGCCAGGGCAATAAGATGCAGCTCAAAACACTGCCTTGGGGATACCCTCCTCTTGTACGTAGCAATTTGAATATGTATTTTCTATGCGTACTTGAAATGTACGATTTGTTAAAAAATTGTCGATAAATATTGGAAAGTGACCTCGAATATCACATTTGTGGAGTTTGTGCATAATATTGTATCTGCATGTGGTATTATATGCCTTTTCTATATCAAAGAAAATAGCCACTGTGAGCTTTTTCTTTTCAAATCCTTTTTTTAATATGATCTTCTAATTGAGTTAATGGGTCTGGTGTAGATCTACCAGCTATTGATCCCGATTGGGTAGGTGATAAAATTGAGTTTTTTGTTATAACATTTATTAATCTCAAACTAACCATTTTCTCCAACAGTTTGCACAAGCAACTTGTTAGAGATATTGGCCTGTAATTAGTGGGGTTACTAGGGTCTTTTCCTGGTTTACTGATGGGTATAATTATTGCACGTCTCCACTTAGTTGGGAAAGCGCGTTAGCCATATGTTGTTATATAATTTTAATAAAAATTCTTTACCAAGTGTAGGTAAATTTTAGATAATTTCAAAAGAAATCATATGACCCGGAGCTGATGATCGACATGATTTTTGAGCAAAATTAAGTTCACTCATATTGAATTCTTGATTATAATCAAGGTCCTCATCAGTTTCAAAATTAAGTGAATGATTCATTTTTTGTGTTCTAATTCTATTGAAGTGTTCATCTAAATTAGAATAAGCGCTAATATCTTCAATATATTTGGCTAATATATTTGAAATATCTTGTAGGTTATGATTTAGTTTGCCATTATTTGTATTGGGCTTCTAGGTGGTCTTATATGTTTACCATTGATTTTACGAATTTTGTGCCATATATAATTCCTTAATTGAAGTATTTCGTGACAACTCCAAAATATAATTTTTCCACGGTTGAGCTTTATCGAAACTTTGCATTATATTTACAGTAGCCTATTGTAAAGTGGTTTAATGTGATCAATAGTTATATTTATAACTATTATCTTATTTAGTTTGTTTATATTAAAAGGTCCTTTATTAATGGTGTTTAATCTAGACTTTGATCTATTCAAATTACGTGCCAGTGTGTGTTTGGTCTGATTTAAGAGAGAGAAATTGTTAGACCACCATGGAACGGTGGATATATTAGGAGTTG
Organism: Macrobrachium rosenbergii; assembly: GCF_040412425.1. Taxonomy (NCBI): domain Eukaryota; kingdom Metazoa; phylum Arthropoda; class Malacostraca; order Decapoda; family Palaemonidae; genus Macrobrachium; species Macrobrachium rosenbergii. The sequence continues at coordinate 41,677,837 of NC_089788.1, forward strand.
AGGAAGCTTTGGGGATGCATTTATCTGCAGCACTGATTACAAAACTGGAAAAGAAATAATTTGTGACATCATTGTTTTGATTTAATGGGAAGGGAGGGATATTTCTAGTTTGTAAATTATATTTATCCCAATCAGCTTTCATTAAGTTATATTTTATGGGAAATGATTGTTTTTTGTTCAGATAATTCAAAACAATTGGAAAGTGGTCACTTGTGTATGAATCGGCTAGGACATTCCATTCCAATTTTTCTATTAATTCCAGTGAGCATAATGAAATATCTATTGAGGAGAAAGTTCAATGAGTTTTTGAGAAGTACGTTGGTGAATCACTTTCATTCAGACGTGTAAATTCTGATCGTTTATGCAATTTTCAATGTTTGTATCGGCCAAGTTACTAGCATGTGTGGTGTCCCATAATGGATTATAGGCATTAAAGTCTACCATTAGTAGGGGGGCTATTTACATTATTTATTATTTGTAGTAAATCACTAAAGTCTGAAGTTTGGCTGATTATATAGATTTATGATAGAGATAATTTGATTGTCTGGAATATGCAATTTGATTGCAGCTATAAGATATGACAATGATGTAATATTTAAAGGTTCGTAAGTTGAATCGTTATGAATATATATAGCTGTTCCTAGCTTGCCATCCACATTGGTGAGTGGCAAGCTAATTTATAGTTTCTAAAGTTCTTTGGAGTTGTACCAATATGCTGTAGATGTATGCAAATAGGTTTATGTTCCTTTAGTATTCTCTGGATTTCACCTAGCCGAAGCCGAGTAGAAAATCCATTCATGTTCCACTGAATTATTTTATTGGTCATTGTTTGGTGGGATTGGTGCTAGATTTTCTAAGTTAATTGATGACTTACCTATATCCCGTAACATTTTCAGGGAGTTTGTGTTACTTTGTGGTTTCTTTGTAACTTGGTTTGATTGCTGAATATTTGATGCATTGAATGGTTCTTCTTCATATTTCCTTATTAGCAAATCTATTTGAGTTTTGATCATTTTTTTTTTTTTTTAGTTTTAAGTTTTCCGAGCACAGTTCGCCATCTTGATGGAATGTTAAAGGGCATTTTCGGAACCTAGTAAAGTTATTTATGAAATTTCGGGTTACACTTTCATTTCTGTTGGGTAATCGATTGTACGTTATGATGTAACACTCTTGACATCCGCAAGATATATCATGTTCCGAGTGTTGAAGGAATGGTTCTGATCTCTGGGTCCCAGTTATGTTTCCATTATTGGATGTTGAAATATTTTTGTTAGGAATTTCTGGTATAGGTATATTGGACCTCCGATGTGCTGGTATAAAATTTTGATTTGAATTTTTAGGTTTATTATTATTATAATTCTTTGGTCTTGTTGAGGGTTGACTTGATATGGTTGTGATTTGATGAATTTTGGGGGCTTCTGATTTTTCAGTGGGATGTTTAATTGAAGATTTCTTCGTTGATTTTGGTGATGAGAGTACAGAGGAGTTAGAGGTTTTATCCATATTTGGGGAATCGTTATTTATATTTGTCTTGGACGGTGGAACACTATGGATTTCCATTTGTGATGCAGTTAATGTAATCTGTTTCAGATTAATGGTGGGCCAGACTGGTGTTTTGTTAGATCGATCTGTGAACGGAATGTTAGGTTTTTTACCCTTAGCGGAAGTTCTGTCAATTACTTTCCTTTTTTTATTATGATTATTTTTGTCAATTAAGCTTTCTGTGGATGATGTTAGTGCATTATGAGTATCCAGATCTGGATTATTAACCTCCGTTGATTTTTCCATATCACTGGAATTCGTTTCTGAATGATTAACTGGTATTATTACTGGGGAGGTCTGTTGTGATGTAAGAGAGGTCTGTTGCAACTGTACTCTTGGGCTTTTATGAGTAGTAGAGGAGGGGGAGAGGTGTGTCTCAGCTATTCTGTGTTGAGATTCTTTGTTTATTATGGGTTGCTACGGCATTTGAATATGAATAGCATTTTACTGGATCATTGATTCCTCTCACCTTCAGTTCGAGTTTGGCTTCGTTAACGGGCATACCAGTTCTGTCCATTAACATTTGTAATTCTGTATAATATTGATAAAATATACAGTCTTTAGATTTTGCGTGATGATTTAATTTGCAATTGACTTATTTAAAGGTTTTGCATTTCCAGTTTGTTGTATGATCTTCAGAACATACAACACACATGGCGTTATTTCTACATCTTTTTGCTGAATGGCCGTATTTTAGACATTTTGAACACTGGAGAGGTTTAGGGACAAAGGGGGTGCGCTTCTCTATTTAGTCCTAGAATTTTTATTTTTCGTGGTAGTTCCCGGTTTGTAAATTTTATTTTGACTATTTTAATATATTTATTTGCATCCTTTCTACCTGGGACAGTATATAATTCCAAGGCATGTATGCTGTTGTATCTTAATTTAAGGGATTCAATTAATATTTGTTTTGATAACTTTTTCATCATTGTCTGTTACTTTTATTTCATTTATGTTGGTTACTTGTAGAAAGGTTGTTGATTGGGATTTGGTTGTTGTTTTGTATTAGCCATTCATTGTTTTTGTTTTTGATATGTCTACATTCCATATCTTGTGTGGGGTGTATATTTAATAATTTGTTCTCTAAAATGGCTGGTGAGATCTGTTTTTCTGCTTTTAATATAAAAAATCTGGACCAATTGTCTGGTCCAAAAATATGTTCAAAATGAACTAGCATAGGATTGAGTCGATAATTATTTCTTTTAGATTTTTTCACATTCATCGGTGATGAGTTGTCGTGTGTTGATGGGGTTTTAGGAGGATTACTTGTCTCTATTTTAGAATTATTGTCCATTGCGTATGGTTCCAGTGTTATGATACTGGAGTTTACCGATTTGTTTGTATTTGTTTCTTTTTGATTTTCTAAACTCTCCGAGTTTCTAGGATTTTATATTTTATTTGGAACACGATGTTCCTTTGTAGCATTTATATCTATACTAAGGAGATTCGGGAGTGACGTTCCAATAATCAATGACTGTGCCTCTGTGCCAGAATTTTACAATCATGGGGTCCAGGGGTACTGAAATTTTTAAGACTACTTTGCATAAGGGAAGAAAAAAAAAAACTATTAAATCTTGAAAAGATATCATTGGCTTTTTATGAAGTTGAATGTTCCACTACTGACACAAGTGGGAACTGACTCCCAAATGTCCGCGTCCCTATCCTATCCCAAAAAGGGGATGGCATATCATGATTAGTATGGCCCAAGTGTAAGCAAAACCCGCTTGCTAGGACTGAGTGTATTGCAATAATACAGTCATCCCCATCCTAATCACAATATGGGCTAACTGGACAGAAAGCCAAAGGTCCTATTCCTAGAACTAGGCACCCCCTGGAATCCGTAGTCCACCTCCACAGAATAGTTCCGCCTGAAAAAACAGGTCCGAACATTATCAGGTAGATGATGGTTCTACCACACTTCCCACTATTTAGCTTCAGATTCAACGTCACTCCACGCTATGATATGTTTTCCTATTTATTAAGTTTGGTAATATTGAAAAAAAGTGGAAAAATCCACAAAATTACTCCTAAAATATATTATTATATATGTGGGACACTGGTTCAAACTTAGGGAGAAAAAAAAATTTAATCCCTAGGTTCGAGAGCCCCTCACCACGTCAAGGTGGTCCCAATTTGGAGGGAGTGAACAAAGGAATAACTGTATATGCACAAGACCGAAGCTTTCCTGTTTGACCTTGTGAAGGTGGATGGTGAATGAATGAACGAATGATAGAACACACATGCTAACACTTCCCTAGGTGCGCCTGTGAAAGTGGACGGAGAACGAACAAAAACACGCCCGTGACCAACGACTTCCTGGGTATGCCTATGAGGTGGATGATGAATGAATGCACAAGACAATGTTTCCCTCTTTTTCCCTGTGAGGGTGGAAGGTCAACAAATGCATGCACACAACGGAAGATTTCTTTTGAGCCTGAGCATGGGTCCTTTGTTGCCAAGGTAAGTGACCCAGCATGGCCAGCTGTTTGTATGCTTCAGTCGGTAATTTGGCATTAGTTGTCTGCCCAGTGAAGAAATTGTGCTTTATTAAAATCTTTTGTTTTGTGCTTGCATTTGCCAAAGAAGGTTTGTGCAGCTATTTATCGCGTAAAAATTTCTTACTAAAATGTATGTGATGACATAATTTAATATACAGTGGCACCTTAGACTTTGAACTTAATCCATTCCAGAGGGCTGGTCGAAATGTGATTTGTTCAAAATATGAAACATTTTCCCCTATAAGAAATATTAAAGGGAATCAGGATAATTCGTTCCAACCCACCCAAAAAGTCCCCCTTTAAATATTTTTCTATTAATGCGTTCAAAAGTTAAATTAACAGTGTAATGTAATAAAACAGATGGGCTAATAATAAAGAGATGGGATCCCCTCGAGGAAGCTGAAATGGTCGCAGTAGGCAAACGTTGACAAAATAATTTTTATTCACATTTTGCAAGGATAATCAAAGGAATCGATAGTGTGTGTGTGTGCCTGTATGAGAGAGAGAGAGAGAGAGAGAGAGAGAGAGAGAGAGAGAGAGAGAGAGAGAGAGAGAGAGAGAATGTAATCAGCGTCCAGCAGATGTGAAAAAAATCCTTCATGCATGTATGGTTGTAAATGTCAACATGTTTTTTACACTTGGATCTTGCGTGCAAGAAGGAGATTAATTATGCCACAACACATCAACTTACTGTTGGCAAAAGTCATAATTTAAAATTATAATCCAATAAACATACGGAATTTGTAAACAAATAAGAAATAAGTAAAGAATACAAGTAAGAAAAGGGAAGAGACCTCAACTTTTCACTAGAAAGTCATTTAAACAAACCATCCAAGGCACATAGAAGCTAAACACGGCGCCAGTGTGTTTCATGATGTGGGGATGAGTTACATTTACAGTGCTAAAAATGGTAAAAAGCAAGTATCACTCGATAGGTATTTTACTGTAACAAAAAGAAGCGATTTGGGTGCATCAAGTGTAAGTGGATGCAAATTGGTGAAATGTAGTAAAAGAGAAAAAATATCTGAGTGCAGCTCCACCTGGAAAGTCAGTGGAAAGTGGATCCCAGTCTCCCACCTAACAGCAACCATGATCCCCTCCCCCTCCTTTCAACCGTATCACACTGCAGTGCCGAACACTCACTCAAGTACGACTCTTTCAGATTCTTATTGTTACTGTATTGCATTTGATTGTTTTTACAGTATTGTATCATCATGTTAAATTTATTATGAAATTCCCTTCTTTTGTTTTTATTTTATGTGAATGTTACTGTTTTTACGTACATACATTAAGTGTAAGCACTTCCTCTCTCCATCAGTCAGCAGTGCGTCACCATGGTGACATAATATTGTTCATCTTTTGTTATATTTTGTGAAACACTTTATTGTTTTATTAATTTTGTTGAATATGGTTATCATTAACCTATATGTTGTGCTTGCGCTTTATTTACATACGTATGAAGGAAAATACATGTTAGTAAACCCCCGTATTCGCGGGGGATGTGTACCACACACCCTGCAAATAGCTAAAATCTGCAAATACTTGAAACTCTTCTAAAAACACTTAGAACTGCCTATTTTGATAGTTCAAACACACAAAAAAACTAAAATGCTTATACAGGTATTATCCTACTTACGATGGGGTTAGGTCCCAAAAAACCTATCGTTTGTTTGAAAAAATTATCTCCAATATAGCCTTGCCTACACTAAGGTATTCAGTACCATATATGGTAGCCTAGCCTACAATATAAAGTACACTCTACATATATGGTATAGTAATTATTATTATTACCTAATTCTGGAGGTTCATGCAGAGTGACTTATGATAATTCAATACGAAGAGACATTGAATAACAAGAATTAGCTTAGCCTATACTATGGTATATCGTTTACATACATGGTAGCCTAGCCTACATTACACTGTACTCGATCTTCACCTATTAATATCCTATTATCAAATATCAACATAACGAATATGCATCTTTTCCATGGATCTTTTAAAATTTTATGCTTTACTTCACTGTATCCAATAATATTGTACATCCTCTTATATTGATTTTGAATTATAAATGGCGATCATAACGATCAATGTTTTGGTTTGGAAATCGATTACGTGGTAAGTTTATTTCACAGTATTTAACTCAATTCAGATCACTTTTCTTGCTTCTGGTTAGCAAGGTTATTTTTCATTATTCGACGTGTTTTTAAGTCGAAATATAACTTAAGTACGCCTCGTTGTGAAATTAACTTAGCTATTATTTTCGTTAATAGATGATTTTGGCCTTTGGGGGCATGTCTGTTTCGTGGAAAAAAATTTCAAGATTCCGTTCACTATTTTCACTTGATTTCATCATAATACAAGCTTTACGTATTTATCTTTTACCGGCGTGAAAACGGCAGTAATATGTGTTCTTTCACACCCAGCAGTTTTGATTAAAATACTTTCTCTCCAATTTTATTTACGGTTGAGTTTTATCCATGTTGCCAATGCACGATAATCTATAGTCATTAGCAGCTCGAACATTGTTTTCTTAGCTTCAGCTACAACTTGCAACTTAAATTTAGCAGTATATTTCCTTGCCGATCTTTTATCCATAGCAAATACGGATATAATGTAAAAATATATCGGGCTTATTCTACTTAACATCATTTGTAACTACAGTAATTGTTTACTACCGTACGATGGTTGAAATACAAGCAAAACAGCTGTTGCTATCCGATTCGGTTTAACGGCTATAAGCAAAGCAGTTTCTCATTCGGTTGATTATGGCTGTACACATTTATGCAAGATTATAACGCTCCTAACAATACTGTTATCATTCTCTTTTACTTTTTTAACTAGAAGCTGGGATTAAGAGATGGCGGAAAAGAAGTTGGTCTATTGTAATTTGGTCTGTCTCACTGCCTGATTGCACGCTGCTGCCTGCACCCTTGCGAAATTAAAAATATTTTAGAAATATTGTCGTATTGGTATTAATTGCTTTCCCCATCGCAAAATCGAATTATCGTAACTCGAGCACTACCTGGGTACCTGAATATTTTAATAGTTTTATCATAAAAAGTGCATTTAGTCATGAAAATTATATGAAAATACACTAATTAGTGAAAATTTCTCAGTGAAAAATACTGAGAATGGGTGAATTTTCCGCGTGTAATGTGTACTATATATATGTTTCATGGAGAAATCCACGAATCGGTGAGTCCGTAATACAGTTTTTCTAGTACGACGCAGTAGGAGTACAAGTATGAACAAGACAGTCAGGTCTAAGTACGGGTATTTGTTTGATTAAACGACACAAAATTTCTTCGAAAATTTTGGCAAAAAAAAAAAAAAAAAAAAAAAAAAAATTTGAATTAAGAAACGTTCGACAAACGAGGTACCACTGTACTTACAGTATATTGTTAAATTCATGAGTAAAGTTTCTTTATTTAAAGTGAGAGCATCACTATCTGTTCTCACAGTCATGTGCCTAGAAATGCTGGGATGATTGGTGAAATAAAGTGTAACTCTCGTCTTCACGCTAAGATTACATACACATTAATTAATATGCAGAGTTTACATACTTTAATTAACATGCAGGGTAGGGTGTACTGTACTGAATACAATTTGGAATTTGACTGGAATGTATTTACAATAAATGTATTGTATGTACAGTAATTTTTTTTTGTCTGTGAATGTGAGTTTTGTAGTATGTAAATGTAGTGTTACACATTTTTCAGTATGTTTGCTACTAATTCATGGAAACCTTTATTTAGCCATAATATATGAACTATTTCTCAACATATCCTCCATCTAAGTCAATACACTTCTGAAGACGGTGTTTCCACCTCATTAACCCTCCTCTGTAGAACTCCACGTCTTTTGTTGTGCACCATGTAGAAACAGCAGTTTTCGCCTCATCAATGGATCCGAATCATGTTCCTTTTAAATGTTCTTTAAGTTTTGGGAACAAAAAGAAGTCTGAAGGGGCAAGATCAGGAATGTAAGGCGGATGATGGAATGTTTCCCAACGAAATTCTTGTAGAACAGCTCGTTACCCTTGAAGAATGTGCTGGTGTGTCGTCGTGATGAAAGGGAACTCTGCGGTGCAATTTTCCTGGTCGGTTTTCCAACAGCGAACTTTTCAATTTCCTTAAGACATTTTCATAATATGCCCCGGTTATCGTTCTTTGACCTTGTAGAAAATCTATCAGGATTACCCCTTCACAATCCCCAAAAATGGTAGCCATCATCTTCTGAGCTGACCTCTCTGCCTTGAATTTGATTGGTCCAGCAGAACCCCTTGGAAGCCACACTTTTGACTGGACCTTGCTCTCTGGTTCACATTGATAAATCCAAGTCTCATCTCCAGTTATGATATGTTCCATAAAATCTTCTTCAGCAAGTTCAAACTTGCTTAAAAGGCTCAAGGAAATGTCAGCTCTTTGAGAAAACTGATCCTCACGCAACACTTTTGGTACTCACTGAGCAGAAAGCTTATGGAGAGGAAGATGTTCCAGCAACTGAAAACGCTGAACTATGTGAAATTCCCACACCCTTGGCTATTGCGTCAATCGAAATCCTACGGTCTTCTTCAACCAACGTCCGAACTTGAGCCACAGTTTCTTCATTTGTTGAGGTTGATGGCCTTCCCTCCGTTTAGTTACCTTTGAGGTCCTTTCTGCCTTCCTTGAAACGCTTGATCCATCTACAAAATGTTGTTTTGTGAGGGGCAGCATCCCCATAAACTTTTTGCAAAGCGTCAATGACCTGAGAAGATTTCCGGTCGAATTTTGTTAAGAATTTGATGTTAGCTCTCACTTCAAAGTTGTCCTTTTCCATGCTGCTAAAGAGCCCTTCTTTTAAAGACACCTTAACAACACAACAGCTGGTGTACTAATAATGATTGGACTTGTCCATAGGTACCATCTAATCATGGCTACTTGTTTAAACAGATTTCTACTCGAGTGAATTCAAGGACTCGTGAAATATAGGGAGTGTAGCAGAACTTTTTGACTCACCCTTGTAATTTAGAAGCAATTGCTTTTGAACATATATCTCTAAATTCAAATGATCAGTTAATCAATGTTTCAAATTGAATGATAATTATCAAATCTTAGTTAGGATAGGCTGTAAAGTGCTGTATATAGAACTATGCAACACTAAAAGGTATGGGAGGTGGCCCCGTGGTACCTGATTGTATAGGTCATGGCCAATCTTCGTTACTTAACAGAAGGGGCAGACTCCCAAACTGTCCATTAAGTTGAGGTGCCACTGTAAGTCGAGGATGCACTTTAGCTTTGCATATACAGATCTCGCCAAAAATAGGGTTAACCTTAACATTAACAAATAGGCACAGGTTTTGAGGTGGACCTGGCTTCAGGACATAATAGAGATGTTATTTGAGGCTAATTCAGTATGTTCTGGATTACTTGAAGTTTCTAATACTAATAATGACCTTTCAAATGATCCTTCTTAGATAACGATATTAATATTATTAATAACAAAATTTTCACTAAACTTCATGATAAAAGAAGTGATTTTAATTTTGAAATACTGTACTAGGACTTCTTGTTTTCCACTCTCTATGCATGTAATTTTTATAGAATTTCATGTATTTATATGGAAGGTACAGATTTCCTTTTAATTGTCATTTTTTTGTAAATACTAATTGAAAGTTTCCAACATGGGTGCTTAAAACTCTAGATAAATTGAATCTACGAAGGCTCGTATCATCCACAAATAAAATTTTAAGATTGTTTAATTAATTTTATAATGTCTAAATCTGGTATTCCTGTACTCTTATGTATCTTTTGTATGTGTAATTATTTATTCATTTATATAATTACCTTAGCTATCACAACCCCTACAATATACATCATAAAAGGCATGTGCATCCTGAAGATTAACAACATGGTATTGACTAAGAAATTGTTAGTTACGTATTATATATAATAATTCTACTTAATTCCTACCTTAGTTCCTGCAACATGGAAATGCAATTAAACTGTCTATAATCACCCCAACTATTGTAGAAATGAGGAGTTTGCAGCTGCCCTTACAATCATGTGTTTGCAACTATCATTCTAACTGATAAAATATTCTAACAGATAAAATACCAACCATAATTCTCACGCACACACACACACACCAAAGGTTTGCATCCTCCTAAGATCAGTACAATCGCTTTCATATCTGGCAAAGAGGTTCCTTTGGAGAGTATTTTGCTAATATATATAAATACAGAAGTAACTAGAATAGCAGTCCAGCCAACAGGTGAGGTGCCTTTTCACCAATGAAGATTATTTTCATTACTGGAGATTATTCTTATCCTTTTGCCAAACTATAGACCAAGACTGCACTTACCAAAGTTTCTCCATTCTAATGTTCAATTTTGAAAAGAGAATATAGAACCATAGAAGGTTCTATAAAATGCTATTGGTTGTAGGAGAGGCACACTTTCTTGACCATCATCCAGTTCCAATGGCTCTGCTCCATAAACAATATGAAGGGCAAAAGGAAAATGATGAGTTAAGATCACTCTCATTGGCTGCAACAGCAGCTTGTTTGTACGGTATGATGCCGACAACAATGATTCACCAGTCAGTTGCTGATTTAAAGAATCATGGGAGTAGCAATGTGTTGAAGATCTAGTACTGTATTGATAGACAAGTGAAGTCCACACTTTCAGTCACAGGTATCATACAATGTTAAAAAATGCTAACCCGTCTAGGGCAGCAACTACTTCTTCGTTTTAACGTGCTTTTTTCCCAGCAACTCTGGTGTATTAAAAATTTCTACCAGACTGCTATTTGGGCTGTGTTAAGGCCTGCATTGCAGTTCCCAAGCACAAAATTATCCAGGTATTGGTGCTTTCTGGGTTAAATAATTCGCACATCTAATGCTGCGAAGTTGAAGGTATGAAAAGATTTAAAAAAAAAAAAAAGGACAACTTTGAGGTACCAGGTACCACTGGATTCAGAATCAATGAAACATAAGCTACACTCAATCAAAATATAGAAATCAACCTTTCTCCTGGGTTGGACTTGCTTTGGCTGCATATTAATGGTGAATACTTCATTCTGTCCCAGAGGGGCAAAGAGGTAATAACTCAGCTCTTACCTAATTACAAGTCACCCCAGCCGCATAGTGGAAGCATCGGTACCTTCCTAACCATCAGAGAATTCTGACAGCACATCATAAATCCTTCTTGTGATGTCTGTAGCCTATCTGGCTCCTTGTATGTTGCAAAATCAAACACTAATCTTGGAAATAGGTAGAGGGAGGCAAGTGCAGATGTTTATTTAGTACAAAGAGAGGCTTCTGTAGGTTACCCAACTCCTGTATTTAACAAAAATGTCTAGCATACCCGCTCATCTCGTGCTCATCTTTGCATCTCACAACATATTGGTCACATGTTTCAATTATAATTAACCACCAACACAAACTCCTCTTTTAGCATATGCCATACTACAAGACTTCATTCTGAGAATAATAAAACGAACATTTGATAATACTCTATATACTGTGAATGGCAATAGTCACATTACCAAATATGAAGCTCTGAAAATTCTACTCGTGGATATATTTATGACTTGTTGACACCTGTTGTACTCAGTTTTGTCACCTGCAGATGTGAAAACATTATAACACTAATTATGCATATGTAATTATATAAAGAAACCTGAATATACAGTATTTACTCAACATTTTATAAAAACTGATTATATGTATACACTTCACAAAACCAAACATAACCATAATGAATGCTCATAATAAATTGTGTCGGGGCAATTTGAGTTAATAAGTCTACCCCACACTCAATGAAGTGAAGATGAAGATCAATGTGAATGACAGATGACAGATATGAGCTGGGCAAGAAACTGGTCAGACAAAGAAATCCTGAGAGAGTTCTGTCTATCACTAGATTAAGTAAACAGAGAAGTGGGGTGACTCCTCTTATCAGAGTCATGTCCTGCTTCCCACTTAACTACTACTCGTTTCTAATTTACAGTTCATGGTTGACCTCTGCCCCTTTGGGCAATATCAAATTCGTAAAGCACTGTACATATACATGTAATAGGTTTACAGGATAGTAAAAACTTTGACATTCAATATCAAATAACTGTCATGAATAAAAATAACCCTGTTACAAAGGAAAATAAATGTGTAATGTTCCACAAACAGAGAGAAATGCAAAAATCAGCAATAGGACATGTTTGGGCTAATCCATTACAATCTGTACATGAAGAACTATCTTCATGTATAAATCTAACAGTTTATAAAGAATGACATTTTGACTGAATCTTATCTATTAAATAATATATCACTAAAAGAAATAAGACGACAATCATCTTTAAATTTATGACTTTTTTTCTTTGGTAACCTGTGATTTTATTATTAGCCTTGCAAAAATAATCTGGTTGAGACAGAAAATGGAGAAATAAGTCAATATGTTGTAGTTTAGTATATGAAACAGTTCAACCATGAAACCTAATTTACAGTCACCCTAGAAAATAGCCAAGTACAAATAATAACATGCAGCTTAACAACCATAATGTGTTTAGAGTTTTTACATCCCCAGCAGTAACAGATACAGAACAGCATTCTACACAATTTACTGTAAAGGAATTACAAAATTTTCAGTAATACTATATCACTCCCACTTCTTTGGTATAAGTTTATGTAATAAAAAATGGCACTGTCTAAAGTAAAGTAAATAAAAAAAAACAGAACAGAACCTCCCTTCAACAACTAACTGTAATCGCCACCAACACCTAACCACACATACACGTATGTTCACCGTAATGCTAGATGAGCAGTAAAGAAAAACTGGTCTTAAAATTCTTTATCTTGCTTACTGAGCATTCAAAACGTTTAATTTGGGAGGGTTAGGATCACAATATCCTATCCATTACCATGACTAATAGTATATATTGACATAAGACATCTCTTGTATTATTTTTAAAGTAGGAACACTGTGTAAAGCAATCTCATTTTGACATTTGTGTGTAAAGCAATCTCATTTCAACATTTATCTAATTGTCTACTACTAAAATACAGAAAATTTGTCATAAACTCAACCTTCAAAGGTCTTAAATCCATGACTTGTTGTATATTCACAGTTTGTCAGCCATAAAGTATGAATTACCTGTTGATACTATAATATGATCTCTGTTTCGTAAGTTACTGCTAAACCATATGCACATAACCTTAGAAAATTCTTACAATGTGCTCATGATACAATCTCATACGTACATATACTAATGATAAATCTAAGGCAGAAAGAATGGTATAGTATACAAAACTGTAGCCAGTAAGATATGACCTGGATAATGGAAATATACAAATGCAGCTATCATGCAAGATGCCAAGTTTACGAGTGTTCCCTTGTTTGCTTTGATAGAAGCAATTTGTATTTAATGAAAATAATTTCAGCTGTTTCTTTCTGTAATATTTAAAAATATAAAACACATATTTAAACTACCAACATCATGTCTATGAAGTTAAAGTTGGTTCATCCTTGATCTAAATCATGTACAATTAATACTGTATAAAGAAAATACTGCCTACATTAGAAAACTTCTTTGCTTTCTTTTGGGAAATGAAAATTCCATCTGAAAAATTAATATCTCTCTGTACATTATCTAATGCACAAGAACTTGAGTAGAATTAAGGAGAAAAAGGAATGTTTATAAAAAATGATTATAAAGTAGACTAAAAATAAAATCTTTCACTGTATAGCAAATAAACCAATACAAATATATGACTGGATACTGATTTGACAGCTATCAAGACTAGTAAACTTAGGACAGTTGCTTCCTTAAACATAAAACCAATTCCAAGCAACTGCCGTGTTATAAAAATGCCACATGGTTATACAAATTAAAAAACAGTGTACCTAAATAACAATAAGATGCAATGCAATGCTTACACATCAGAACAGAAGTATAAAAATGGTGGAAGAATTAAGGAACCAAGGAACAAAAGCTGGAAATCCTAGCTATATAAACATGAAAAATACTGTCAACAAAAGCCACCAACTGCAAAAGACTTGCTAAAAACATAAAATATACGTAAGCCTAAGAGTGACTAAAATTGGAAAAAAATAGATGAAAATATCTAACACTGTCATCCATTTCTATCTGACTAAATATGAATTACAAATACATGCAGTCCCAGTATACCAGAGTCACTGGTTAATGGCGTTTCAGTGTTACGGTACATGACTAGCAACGTCATTAACCATAATTTTGGTGTCAATCTCCATTTAACAGCGTAGTTAAGTGGGGATTTCTGCGCCGATCTCCGGTTAGCAGCACTGTTAAGTGGGGATTTTGGCACCGATCTCTGGTTAGCAGCAACGTTAAGTGGAAATTTCGGCGTCGATCTCCGGTTAACAGCACCGTTAAGTGGGGATTTTGGCGCTGATCTCTGGTTAGCAGCACCATTAAGCAGGATTTTCAGCGCTATTATCGCCGATTTTCGGTTAGCGGAGCTCAGACAGGGAGAGAACCCCCGCCATTAACTGGGGACTGCCTGTATATATAATAGTTTACTGCAAGTAAACAGCCATCAATAACACTAGAAGGAAAAACTTGAATCAGTGAATACAGGAGTCTGGTGTAATCTTACTACAAAATGTGAGTAACCAAGCACAACCAGAATAGCAATTCAAAATCTAATGCAATTAATTGTCTGTTCCAACTCTCAGGAACCATTTAGGAAAAATCAGCTGCATTTACAACTAGATGGTAGTTTTAACTATCAACACCATCACTGCTTATAACTTACAATTATTAATTGCTAGAATGCTTTTCTTCTCCAACTCTTGCAATAATAAGGTATAGTACAGGTCAACCATCACTAATCTGGCAATCATTACTCCGGTTCCTTCACTAATCTGGGACTAATTTTGGCTCAAGCACAATTTCAAATTTCCTGGGTCATATATATATATATAACCTATATATAGATACATATACATAGATACATATATATATATATATATATATATATATATATATATATATATATATATATAATATATATATACAACAACTGGCCTGGATTCAGCGGGCTACAATTATAATGAACTCAGCGATTCACAGAATTTTCTGTGGAGCTTATCTATTAATTATTTGCAAGAAAAGTCACCCATTTACAGATTTTTTCATAGAGCAATATTCTGTATTTTCATATTGTTTTCGTGACTAAATGTTGTACTGTATCTACATATGCATTTTAAGATAAAATAACGATTTACAGTACTAATTTTCAAATATTAAAATTAAGTTTAATAAGATTACATAACACCATTAAATATTAAAAATAATAATTCTCTCTCTCTCTCTTTGTTTATTTGTTGTGTATGATAAATAAATGATTTGGTAATTTTCAAGTATTAATATTAATGTAAATTATTAATTTATTTAAGAAAATATAGTTAGAAATAAATTTTTTCCCCTCATCTTTTTCCCAGTCTTCTCGGAGCGAGGGGGGGGGGTGTAACCTGTCAATATGTCAAATATCTTGATACATTGACTGGGAAGGGTAGAAAGTGTTGCCCATGCTTGGTCAAATATATGTTGCCCACTGAGCGATCTCTCTCTCTCTCACGCCAAAGGTGAGAGATCATTGAATTGATAGATAGATAGACAGAAAGGGAGAGTGGTTGATAGATATATATACTGTAATATTGACATTTTTAATTGTTTAACCATGTAAGCAACTCAGTTCATCTCTCTCTGTTATTGGCTGGAAGTACGCACATATTTTTAAGAATAAAATGTTTAAGATGACTTAAAAATTAATAAAATAATATGATAATAATTTAAGGTACATTTGACGTAGGATGACACTTCAAGTATAAATTTGGTATTTGAACTTTCAAGATAGGCAGTTATAACATTTTTAGAAGGGGGTGTTAACTATTCGCAGATTTTTAACTAGTCATGGGGGAGTCTGGTATGCATCCCTGACTATACACACACACACATATATATATAATATATATGCATCCCCACGATACTGAGGGCTAACTATATATATATATATATATATATATATATATATATATATATATATATATATATATATATATATATATATATATATATATATATATATATATATATATATACACACAGTTGAGCCTCTTAAAACTGGCATTCTGTGGTCTGGGAACTCGTGTGGTTCTGCTTGATTTTGAATCAGCAGCCATTAGTTCGTTGAATGGCCACGAGAGCAGCACCATGTATTGTTTACAACTTCCCAACAGCAAAAATTTGCCATATCTCTATTGTTTTTAAGAAAATGATTGTTAGTAATGAAAATAAGTGAAGTCAAATATGTTTTCAATATTAACTTTACCTGAATAAATATATTTTTTTAAAGATTCCATGTGAGAAGGGCCTACCAAGTCAAAATTTTTAATCAAAACAATGAGACATTTGGCACCACACAAATTCCCTACTCTTAAGAGTGCTTGAAAGACTTAAGCTGGCCATACGCGTATACGACTGGCATGAACCAGACAGTCTTTAACGTGTATGGGGGCTATTGATGCCAGTCCTGTCGAGACTGGCCTGTCCCATCGTCCTTTCAGCATGTTGAAATGACTGGCGCGTCTTGCACACGCCAACTCCTTGACGTCTCTGTCTGTCTGTCTGTCTGCCTGTTTGGGTCAAATCTTGTAAATCAATTTTCGACGTGTTCCCTTCGTCCGATGGACCCAAAATTTCCCTCTCCCCTCCCCCTCCCAAAGTACACGATCAAGTGTCAATTTACCTGTGTCCTCCCCTCTCCTTCCCTCTTCTATCCTTTTCCTCATCCCCTTGCCCTCCCCCTTCCCCAGCACACTATCAAGTGTTAATTTAGCTGTGTCCTCCTCTTCTCCTCACCTTCCTACTCCCCACCTCCCCCTCCCCCTCCGTAAACGGTTAACAATTTCGTTAACCTCAATCATACATCGGTTACAATTTCTGTCAAAACTAAAAAGTATAAAATAAAAAAAAATTTAAACATACTTTTTATTAAAATCTCTATAAAGCAAAAATTAATTTTTTGAGACACACCAGGATCTCCTTACAATTAATCATGTCTAACAAAAATAAAAGCTTGGGCACCAAACCTGGAAGGAAATGCTACAAGAAATAATTTTATTTTATTTCTTGTAGCATTTCCTTCAATGTTTGGGGCCCATGCTTTTATTTTTGTAGACATGATCAATTGTAAGAAATTTCTGGTATGTCTCAAAAAATAATTTTTTTTTACTTTTTATGCATTTTAATAAAAGCATTTAAAATTTTTAAATTTTTTTAATTACACCTAGGCTGATGGATAAAAATAAAATAACTGTTCTTTTTTTAAATATAAATTTAATTCCTAACTTGTTCAATAATACATAAATATGTGTATATTTAAGGCTCACTGCGCACATCTGTGCATCTGTGTTTGCCTCCATTTTGATATATATGTGAAATATCTCGCTATATTGTATGCTAACAAAACCAAATAAAATACAGTACAATAAAATGTCATTGAGTATTAGAAAAAGATGAAATATACAGTAGTATAGAGGAGTACAATAGAATACAAGGTCTCCGAAGGCATCATCAGTCATTCTTAAATAATTTCTTTTCTCTCTTTCTCAGCCATGGCTTCACCCATACCTTACGCTTTTTCTATCAAATTTTATGTTCGTATTCGTCATTATTGCATTAATCTTCCCTTTACTTGGTGCCATGATTTAACATGATCTAAATCAAAGAGTGGAAACTCACTATAAGGACACCACAGGACTGACAGGAGCACGCCCACTGCATATTCATCTGCTCTCTCGAAATATGCGTAGAGCAAGTCATCTGTTTGTGCGGGCAATACCCAAGCAGACTGGAGCGCGCGCTAGTCCCAGCAGGACAAAACCAATGCCAGTCGCATACGTGTATGGCCAGCTTTACAGGTGATATGGTTTTGATAACTTTTATATAGCTGTATATTTACCCATTTGATATACTACCCATGAGATCAGATGATGCTAGAGGTAGGGGTACAAGCATAAATCTTAATCTCTGCTAGAAAATGTTTCTCCCATTAGCGAATGTTTAGTTTTCATTTTCCTCAGCATTGCCAGATGTACAGCAATTGTTGTACAAGTACGACAATTCTTGCCCTCATACAACCTACGACCCAATGCTGTACAACCTATGATACTTTGATTTATTTGGCAAATTTGTATGACTTTTTGGTCCATATGTACGACATTTTAAATAAATCTTTCATTTTCTAATATACTGTATATTTTATATTATTCTATTCTGTTAAACATGGGTTTTTTAAAAGTCGAATTTACTAACTACTTGTTATTGATTGGATACTTATAAATGATCATCACCAATCAGCACAAAGATTGCCGACTCCTCTTTTGAAAAGCGTTACGCTTGTGTAGTTCTTTGAGACGGTTGCAGCACTGCAGGTCGACAAGGATCACTCCTTCCCCTTGTCAGCTGTCAACTCAAATCCACAATGAGTAAGCAGACGAATTTATTGGATATGTTTAAAAACACAAAATGGGCAGCCGACCGAGTTCTTCATCTGTCACCCACGAAGCTGCATGTGATTATTGTGATATTGAAAACATTTCTGAGGACGAAAGTAATGTTGAACCTGCAACTAAAAAGAACAAGACTGATAAAAATGAAGTTGAAACAGAAAGTATCAAAGAGAATACAGTAGTTCAGGAAGAAAACACGACGGTGATAGCCCGAAATACAGAAAGGAATGGGAAACCAAATTCCCTTGGGTGACTCCAGGTAAAGATATTTATCATGGTTTTTGTAAGATGTGACAAGCTGTTCAGGGCCCAATTTGGTATATTGCAGAAACATGGTGCATCTGATACTCATAAGAAAATGTTAAACAGTGCACTGGTAAGCAAACCAATTAATGAAAATTTTCAGGGTAGGCCTAACCTTGATTCTAGTATTAGTGAAGACATTAAAGCCAAAATATTTGTGATTCGTCTTGTTGCATGTATGGCAGAACATAAGTAAAGTTTCTTGAGTGTAGAACATCTTGTCAAGATTACTGATGACACCTTTTTTCAAGGACGTGATGTATTAAAAATGAAAAGAACAAAGGCATCTAAAATAAATCAAAGTGTTCTCGCCAAAGCTCAACGAGAAAAATTGGTAGATGATTTAAAAATAAATAAATTTAATATAATTACAGACAAGTCTACGGCTATATCTACTTCTCAGAATTTGTGCATCACTGTTAGATGTGCTGATGATGAAGGTGTGAAAAGTACATTTACTTCTCAGAATTTGTGCATCATGGTTAGATGTGCTGATGATGAAGGGTGAAAAGTAAGTTGTGGGATTTTGTTTGCGTTTACCCCAGGGGATGAAGATGGAGCAGAGGAGGTGCCACTGCCTCTCGCATTTATGATATTGTAATAGGCACTTTTGATGAATACTCAATTCCCAATAATAACACCATTGGATTTGGCACTGATGGCAATGTTACCATGATGGGTGCTAATGATTCTGTAAATACATGCCTCACGAGGGATTTCACAGGAATTTTCATTATGAAATGCATGTGTCACACACTGCATCTGTGTGCTGCTAATGCCTGTAAAACACTCCCAGAGTGCTGTGAGGACTTGTGTCAAGAAGATTACAACACTTTTTGTAAGTCTGATAAAAAAACAAGCACATTTTGCCATTGCTCAAACTTTCCTGTGCTAAGAACAGCACAAGATTCTCAAACTTTCAGGAACAAGGTGGCTTTCATTTGAAACAGTAGTCGGGAGAATTTTTGAACAGTGGCCTGCACTGCAAATGTATTTTGGAAAGCTTTCACTTGGTTCTGACATAAGAGCTGTGAAAAAAGCTAGGTTTAGAAAGGGACTTCAATGGTTAAATGACATTTATGTTAAAATATACTTTGAATTTCTCAGACATGTGCTGCCAATGTTTACAAGACTGAATGTACTTTTTCAGAGTGAAAAAGTTATTTTAACTTGCCTTCATGAAAAGTTAGAAAGAACTTTTAAAGAAAATCTTGACTTGTTTATGGACAGCAAGCTCGTTCAGGACAAAGGTTAAAGACATGAATCCCTCAGATGAGTCCACATTCAGACCCCTCACCACAATATACTGTATCTTGGTCATGGTGTTTCTACTTTATGTGAAACTTTGACTTTGAAATATTTTTCTTCTAAGCCATTCCAACCATCAAAAATGCACATGAATCAGTGGGAGCAATTTTGGGTTGAAAATAAGGATATAGAAATGTATTCTTAAACTGTAGAAATTTTTTATATCAGCAGCTGTTGGAATAAAGAAAAGATACAATTTCGATGACCCTGTTCTCAAAGCTGTAGGCATACTGGACCCTGCCCATGCATTAAGTTCTTCTCAAGTTGGCACTATAGCATCTTTAGCTAAAGCTGTGTTTCAAATAATAGGTAATAACTTGAGTACTTTCCAAGCTCTAGGTGATGAATGAAGAGCTTTATACAGAACACAATACAAGGTTCTTCCTGAAAGCATTAGAAAGATGTCGCAAGCAAACAAGAGCAGAGATTGATAAATTCTTGATGGCAATAGAGGAGCTTAAAGATGGTGATGGAGAACACATCTTCCCAACTTTAAGGCCTTTTGCTATTGGTTGTTTGTCACTGCCTCATGCAAACGCAGATTGTGAGAGAGTGTCCTCTTGTGTTAAGAGAATAAAAAATAAGGACAGGAATAAACTAAATGCTGCAACAGTGAGAGACACTTCACTTACAAGAGAGCTTGTTCACAAGGAAAAAAAGAGATGAACTGTACAAACTTGCAGGCAACAAAGTCAATGTTATCTGACATGAAATAAAAAAACTTGTAAGCTGGTGCACCATGCAATGATATTCTATTCGACATACTACAGAAGATTTGGAGTGGATGGTTGATGAGTGGGATGAAGAGCAATGATAAGATGATTTAAAATGCCTATCAATATCCAGGCAAAATATGAAGACTTGGTTAAACTGAGAAATAGAAAAAACTGTTGAATTCTCAAATGTCTAAAATTATCTTTAATGTTCTATTAGTTTTCAGTATGAAATATGGAAAGAATACTTTCTATCATAATTTAGAAAAATTTAACTTTCATTTCAAGCTGTAACACAAAGAATGGGGAGTTTTCTTTTCTTAATGACTTTACACATTACATTCATTAACTGCTTTCTTTTGTATGTAGGCTACATTTCAGTATAAAGTAATTGATACTTTTCATTACATTTGATGTATTGTAATTGAACTATTTTGGTTAATGGTTTTTCTTTTGATAATTGAAGAATATTGAATATATAATTTTGAAGTTATTCCAGTGTGATTTATGAATCTTTTTTTTATTTCTCTACCCTTTAATTAAAAGATGTAGTCTAAGTTTTTTCATTAAACACTTGAACATCGCCATTAAAACGTAAAAAAAGCACACCTCCAGATACTTTGTGTCAGGATAAGCCCCCATTCTTTTCTTTGTATATATTTGGTTTTGGGCTTTAGTTGTTGAATTGGCAGTTGTTTCGGGAACATCGCTTTCTTTCAAATAGCCTTGTTGTCCAATATCTAATTGTTGGTTAAGTAAACAAAGAGTTCACTTTTGAGCTCTCTCTGCATATTTTTGTCATTCCATCCTTGCCACGCATCCAACCCTCAAACCTTGTTGTTGTTGGTTATTTCTTGTTACAAGGGACAGTTCAGATAGTGGATTCAGCAACCAAGATCCATGCACAGAGCCAGCCAGTGTTCCATGTATGCAGTAACAGAAACCGCAGTCCTCCTTCAAGCTTATCTGATAACCTTTATATTAACTAGCTACTAAGTTACGTATGCTTTAATAATTCATCAGGTGCCAAATTTCCCTACATATTGTCAATAATATCAACTTATTAAATATTTATTTATTTTATATAAACATATTGTATATTTCACCTAATATCTTTAATGCAGTGTAATTATGGAACTTCTACATGAACCAGTGGCAAAATATAATTAAAATAATTATCTAATATTGCATAAACATCTTTGAGCCACACCTCAATGAGAGGAATTCCTTGACACTTTGTAATGAATTGTTGTACAATAATGCCAGCATCACACATTGGCAATTCAAGACCGTGACCATCGTAATTTGTTCATTACAATGAGGTTGGCGACCGATCGGTATCATTCGCGGGCCTTGGGCTTCAAAAAAAAGAAAAATCAGCTGATTCCGACACCATGACATCATATGTAACGAACATTTACGACAGCAGTGCGCACGATGAGATGAGATTACAAACGTGTGTAGTCGTACACAACAGTCGCCGATGATTTAGGCCACACCCACATTTAACGGTTTTGACAGGACAGCAACATCCGTGAAGGCATGACGATTTTTGATAATTTATGCCCGACTTAGTTACATCCCGTGCTGACAGACGCAATGACAGCGTCATGTGTCGCAAAAAACCCTTTTTCGCAATAACCTTGAAAATGTACTAAAAGCATTTAAAGTAGCATTATTAGAGAACAGTAACGAGAAGAACTTTTTCTTTTTATTATTGTGTGAACAATAACAAAAAGGAAAAAACACTACTGCGCATCCCCACCAAAGGAGGAGTCAAAATACACTACTGCACATCCCAACTGCTCATGTTGTGGGGTTGCCAAGTACATGGTGTACGTTGTACTGGGTGGCACATGTTGACATTGCTAATTACGTCTGACTTAATCAAATGCCGACACTGTCTCATCAGTCGTGATGACATTATGACACAGTTGCATCTTACAGCGTTACATGGTGACTTTTGACAGTCATCATGGCTCGACTGCATAGGTGTCGTGCAGCCTTGCACGTACACCATCACTTGGCGGACGTCGCCAAATTTGGTGACACTGTTACAAATCATGCCTATTGATGCCGACTTGGTCGCACCTAGAGCGCGTAACCACATCATAATGAACAAATTACGACAGTCGCAGTCTTCGTTAGCCATGGTGTGACGCCGGCATAAGGCTTCAAAATGTCATACAATCACTGGCAAAGGTTGTACAATGTTATTTTTATTAATCTTTGATGCAATGGAGAAGGTCTTAAGATAGTATAGCACTGAATTTAAGCTCTGGCTGAAAAAAAATTGAATGATGTGCAAAATGTTTTGTAATACGTGAAAGTAACGTCCAGTACTGAAGACAATCACAGCTTTAATTATTCCAAAATTGATGACTGCAATTATAAATAAATTTAAGATACATTTTTAACCCAGCTTTGATAATTTACACAAAAAAAATCATCTCTGAATTAAGTTTTATTCAACCAAATGGCAAATGATGATGTCGGTAAAATGCAGTCAGCTGAAGTTTTTGAGAATGTGAACATCATCAGAATGCAAATAGCACACGATCACACTGTTCATGTTTTATAATACAATAATATAACAATAAATACAATATGAGTATCTGAATACATTAAGTAAAACAAGTTTTATTTAAATTAACATTACTTTGTTACGTGTGCACTTTGACTTTTGTAAATGGCTAATATCGGTGTAACAGCTGACAGCCTAACTGGGGCCAAATGTTCACACACATTGTGTAGTTTCAGTCACCTCCGGTATGACGCATACTCCTAAAATTTGATTCAAAATTATTTCAGAAAGTCACACGACACAAGAGTACTATATATGTGGTAAACAAATTTTCACATCAAGCAGGACCAGAAATGGCTTAAGGGATTGTAAATGGTAGTGATAATAGCGAGCTGAAGAGGAACTTACATAAAAGCACACACACACTCTCACATTAGCTGAATATGAGAGCTGATCTTTCTGCAGAGTACCATTAGCCAAGTATATGATCATAATTGTGAAAAATAAAGAAATAATTAAAGCTGTGACTGCTGTTATAGGAACTAAAACAGTGACAAAACAGGTCTTAAGTTAAGTATATCTTAGTTTAACCAGACCACTGAGCTGGTTAACAGCTCTCCTAGGGGTGGCCCGAAGGATTAGACTTATTTTTACGTGGCTAAGAACCTACTGGTTACCTAGCAACGGAACCTACAGCTTATTGTGGAATCCGAACCACATTATGACGAGAAATGAATTTCTATCACCAGAAATAAATTCCTCTAATTCTTCTTTGGCGGCTCGGAGAGTCGAACGCTGGGCCAACAGTGTGTCAGTTGAAAGCTCTGCCACTCCTCCATAGAAGCACTTAAAACAGGTCTTAAAACACTTGAAAAAGTTGGAAGTGTTGTTGATCTGGATATATGAAAAATAGCGGTGGTGTTACTGAGGCCATGATTTGTGAAAAAGCAAAAGGTGAAATGAAGTTACTTTATACACTATCTATTTGTGTTAAATCTAATTATTGTATTGTTTTCTTTATTTACGATTACAATGTATAAAAAGTACAAGCTCATCGTTGCAAAAATGCCTTTTAAAATGGCATTGTCTGGGGTGGTCTTGTACAAATTAATTCACTTTACATTATTCATTACAGGAAAAATTTCTTTGGTATTTGTCAATTTCTGCATTTGTTGTGCCTTATGGAACTAACTAACAATGCGTACAGAGGTATCACTACTGTATATACAGTTGACCACCAGGATTTACAGGGGACAGGAACTACAACCCCCAACGAACAGCTAAAATCCACGAATATTTGACACCCCTCTCAAAATGCTTATATATAACTGCCTATTTTGATAGTTCAAACACCAAAAAAAACTAAAAATGCTTATACCTGACTATTTTAATGGTTTTATTGAAAAATGTATTTAGTCACGAAAAGAATATGAAAATACAGTAATTATTGAATATTCCTCTATGAAAAATTGTGCAAATGGGCGAATTTTCCGTGAATAATGTGGATATACATTCCAGAGAAAAATCCGAGAATAGGTGAAGCTGTGAATCCTGAACCGCAAATAGGCGGGAATCCACTGTAAATGAGAAGAGCATAAAATATAAATAAGAAAATCATATGTGTCACAACACAAAACATAACAAGCTGTAGGAAGATCTCCGATGCCAGTGAATGAGTTTGCATGTTCGTACATACTGATGCACCCAACAATGTTTATCATTTGGTGTTGTAAAAATTAAAAATGAGAAAATGCAGTAAAAATATCAATGAGAATAGTGTAAAATATAAATTAAAAAATAATAAGCATAACAACACGAACCAAAACAAGCTGTAGCAAGCTCTCCAACACCAGCGAATGAGTTTGTGCATTCGTATGTACCCTACAGAAACCATAATTCTTTTGGGTAGTAAAAATAGAAGAAATAGAAAAATTTAAAAATACAGTAAAAATACAGATGTCAATAGTGTAAAATATATAAAAAAAATTCCTAGATGAAGAAGATGGCATCCTAACAGCCCTTCACCTCAAACATGGAAATGTGCTTAACTGCAAATTCCAGTTTTTCACCAGTGACGAAAGTAAGTCAACAGAATTACCTGTAACATTTATTTTACCAGTGCTTCATTAAAATTTCACTTGATTTTCATTTAATATTTCTTTTTTCCTTATTAACCAACTTACACTCATTTACAGGGTATTTTATAAGTAGGACAAGGTGGTTAACTGTTAGGTGCATTCTAACCTAACCTGTCTGTAATCTGGGAAAATCACTAATCCAGAGCCCTGCAGATCCCAATGATGCCAGGTTAGTGATGGTCGACCTGTACTTATTTTACCTATCTTTTAACATCACTACTACACATGGAAAGCAAGAATAACACATATAGACAATAAAAGTACAGTATATAAATCCTTCCAATAAATGCTGTAAATCATAATCCTACCTGTTATATTGCAATAAATGAAAGACTAAGCCACCTGATATTTTATCCACGTAGAGAGATGAGATTAAAGCTTGGCTTTATATAAACACCAAAAATTTCATAAAGCCTCTCAAACCATTTTACCTTTGAATCAACCACATTAGGAAACATTCACTTATCTGTGTGAATATGAATTACTATCAACATTATTTAGTGTGCTAAAACAACACTTAATGCAAATACAAAACTCAGGCAAGTTTTGACTTGAAAGTTTGCAGCATATTACATACCTGCAGATAAATTTGAATTTCTTATATAATACATTGAATGCAGCATAAAGAGTAACTGGCAATCTTATAACAAAAGAAATACAGTAAAGTTTTTGTAATCAGTGATGGTTTTTAGTACTAAATATACAATAGAACCTAAAATAATTCTGTATTTTACTACACAGTTCCATATTATACTGTACATCTACCACAGTTTCTATCCAAGTCCATATAAAACTTGATCTAAAAACTTTTCACCACTTAATTACAAAAATACCCTACATAAAAGAATGTTTGTAATTAATCATTACAATCATACTCAAACAATAACGATTTTCATTTATCTTTAGCAAACCTTGACATGTAATGCTAATGTTTTGGTTAAACCATGTCATAATTATAGAGATATAACAAAAGGCTTATCGTTCTTACCACCTAGAAGAACGTTGACACTAGAATATGAACTGTTGCAAAACTAGAACAAATCACATGTAATGAAAGCCCTTACTTAAGGCCACCTCAAACAAATTCATACATTTACCAGGGCCAGCAAGGATCTCCACAGCTACGCAGCCAAGCTCCCATGCCATGGTTTACATCCATTAGACTTGTGTATGTTGTTAACTGTAACAAATACAATAGATAACTTGTCATAAGCTGTCAGGTGAAAAATGGAAAATGTTGTTGGCCTTCAAAAAAGTTTTATGTATTTGGTGGCACAACACTTTGTCAATCTAACAGAGGATTTAATATATTACTGGTAGTACTGCATGCCACAATCCTATAAATGGTCATTTAGTAATCTCTGGGTCAGTTAACAGACTCCACGATTCTGCATAAATTTCTTGGCAATTTTCCTTCATTTAAATTTATCTAGAAAAAATTTTGAGGAGTATTACAGAAAAACTAGCCTGATTTCTTTGTGTGCAAATTATGTCTAGTATATTAATATGCTTCTTTAGTATTTAAAAAGCTACTAGCTTATAATTTCCATTAATATTAATGGTGTATTGCTTAAAATGATTTTTTGTCAAAAAATGAAAATCACAAAACCTTACACTCCTATGACATCTACAATCTCACTGCCATTCATCCATCCAATTTTTACCTTATCTAACAGTTAAGTTCCATATTTACTGGCATAAAAAGTAAACCAAATACTGTACAATAAGATGCACTTAGTTTGAGGTATATTTTGGCATTTAGGGACCTGTCCCTCTCAAAATATAGAAAATTTTAAGTTTTTGTATTTTTCCTAACTTACAAAGCTGAGGTTGTTTGAACAAGGATTTAGCTTGCGAATGTAAACTGAAATGGCTGTTTAACTTTCAGACAAGGTTGTTAAATATCGATAGGTAGGGGGAAGCTCCACTTTGCCTTCCGTCCCAGGTACCAGAGTGAGGGATGGCTAAGATGGGCTGTTAATGTAAAGAACTTCAGGTTTGTATGCAAGGAAAAATACAAGTTGCTTTAAAAATTTGCTATTTGTTCCTATACAAATACAAATCTGTTCTTTACACAAGAGACTTGCCCATTGGTGTGAGGAATCTGGGTAATTTCTGAATTGATTGGTTGGTTCTAGCTACCTGGGACTACCTTCCTGATCTGAAAGTGCAGAGGAAGGTATCCAGCACCTCTAGTTTGTTGGACATATGGGATGCTACAACTGCTAGACTTCTGGGTATAAGAAATGAGTTTGCTTTCATTACCTGATTAAAGCTGAAAGAATCAGTAAGTGTCAGAGACAATAAAACAAGCTATTGAAACCAATAAGTCTGTTTCATTGCCTGGCCTTCTCTCTCCTTGTTCAGAGGGAGTGAGGGACTTGCATCCACTCAATCTACAAAACAAAGATGATGGACAGGATACCCCATCATGCAACTCACCTGCAATTCTCGTCCATCTAGCACATACCGGCTCACAACGTGACTCTGCCCTAAGCAAGAGAGAGGAGAAGAGAAAAGGAAGGAGACCAGTCACTCACATGCACTCTCTCTCGCTCAGTGAATTCCTTAGAGGGTATTCTACTTGTCCCCTTGGGGGAGCTGGGTGAACTACACAACGTGTTGGGTAGCCACCACAGGACTCAAGGAAAATGTGTCCAAGGACTTGTGGGCAATGTCCCGAAGTTAAAAGTAAGTGTTATATGGTCTGATGCGACCACACCCCAGCTCACAACACCCACTGAACTGACAGGTTCTTTGGAATGCAAGGGATGGGGTGATGCCCAACACTGTGAGCTCTTGCCCATGTTGTACCCCCATCTTCCTTGCCAGACAAGGCGAATGACTGCTTGACTGTCTCACGCAGCCAGAAAGAGATCGTTTTCTTGGACACCTCTCTTTTGGTTGAGCTAGTACTAATGAAGAGGCTTTAACACTCAGGTCTGAGCTGTCAAGATACAGTAGCATCTCATCTGGGTCACTACCAACAAAGTCCTCTACAGAGGGGATTGAAATGGATTTGAATCTGGCATCAGGGACTGGTGAATTCCGAGTCTTCACAAAAAATTCCAGAACAAACTCGAGCGTAACTGATCCCCATCCCTTCGAATGCTTAACATTGAAGGAAAGACCATGAAGCTTGCCTACTCTCTTCATTAAAGCCAGGACAAGCATGAAAACAGTCTTACAGGTAAGATCCCTGTCTGAAGACTCTTTCAAAGGCATGTAAGGGGTACAAGTAACGTTCCTACGGAAAAGAGTCACATCCAACTCAAGGGGCCTGAATTCTCTGGGTAGGCAACACTGTTCAAAGTTTCTCAGGAGAATGGAGATATCCCATGAAGAAAACCTGTAGCCCTTAATAAATGAGACAAAGACGCTTCTCTCAGTGAAGAAAAAGGAGAAAGTCTGCTCCCTGCTGAAGAGTTACCCTGATTGGAGAGATACTCCACTGATGACACCAACCACAGAAGAGGGTCCATTTCCCCTTCTATACAGCTGCCGAGGATTTCAAAAGGTAACCAGACATCTTCCTCGCTTTGTGGCAAGAAAAGTCTCTTGCTCGCGGGAGATGCTGGATAGTCTCCATGTGTGAAGTGCCAGCGCTTCCACAGCTTGGTGATACCCCTCTATGGGTGGCTGACAGAGAAGGTTGTGCCACAGGGAAATCTCTCTCAGGATCTTCGGCTAACAAAGCTAGCAGGTCCAGATACCACTTGGCATGTGGTCACTTGGGAGCTACCAGAGTCAACCTGAAATTTGGGGTAATCAACACCTTATTGATTACCTGATGAATCAAGCAAAACAGAGGGAAGGCATAGGCCAGTAGGTTGTCCCATGGGTGCTGGAAGGCATCCTCCATAGCAGCCCATGGGTCCGGCACTACAGAAAAGAACACTCTATGCTTTCTGTTGCACTGGGTGTCAAATAGGTTAGTATTCTGAGCCCCTTATAGCTCAAAGAGTCTCTGCAATTCTTGGGTGTAGAGACCATTTTGTCCCTATCACCTGACTCTGGTGACAGACCTTGTCTGCCACTATGCTCTGAGTCCCCAGAATGTATCTAGTACACAGCTCTAAAGAGTGAGCTACTGCCTGCTCGTGAACCTGGATCACCAGACTGTGAAGCTGGAAGGACACCAGTCCCCCTTGCTTGTTGGCAGATGCCATAACCATGGTGTAGTCATTCATCAACACCATGGAGTGCTTGTTCTAGTCCCATACACCTGACACAAACAAATCCAGGTGTGCATGCGCACCTCATTTGATGCATCTGAGAACAGAAACATCCATAGAGGGGGAGTGCCATGGAGGTGGGGACCATCTGAGAGCCAGTGGAGATAGTGACTGCTGAAGTTATCACAGTCACAGTAGAAGCAGTCACAGGGTATCCCTTCATCGCCTTCAGGTGGCTGATAAGGAATGAAACACTCAGCTCACCTGAGATGCCCAGGGAAGGCCACATCTCCCAAAAGTTGGGTTAGGTGAGAGCTCTTCCCTTTACTCTGAGAAAGAGCAACCTCCAGAGGGCAATTCACCCTCAGAACAAAGAGAGGCTCCTGGTGAGAAATCAGGCTGGATGTCCTCCCCTCCTCAGTGGCTCTCTACTGAACAAACAGGAGGAGTCTGCGAGGGGAAAACTGCTCCCTTAAGAACAGCAACAGTGAGTGGAAGTGTGGCAGGTGGAAGGAAAGTACCAAAGAGGAATTTCAGTGTCACCAGCAGAATATTGCAATCTGATGACACTGGGAAGACCTTCTCTCTCTTCTTCCTGGTAAACTTCACCCAAAGTTCAGATACCCTGACAAGGCACTTGGAACACGGGCTAGACTGATTGCATTCATGCCTCCTGCAAGAGGCACAGAGGATATGAGGGTCTACCTCAATAGAGAAGAGGGACCTATTACAAAGCCTGTCCTTCTCTGGACAGTGGTTGAAAACCTGAGGTTTCCTCTCCATGGTGGATTTTACAGTATGGTACACAAAAATTTATCATTAGCTAAACTGCATTAAACATAAATTACTTACTTAAAAATTAAATGTCCAAAGTTCATTTGTTTATTTCACAAGAATGTTTTGAGTAGATTATACCTCTACTCATGTTCAACTTCCAATGATTAAAAAGGGAAGGATACACAGTTTTTGCTACAGCCTTACTATCCCATCTACAGATGAGATGGTAGTTAACTGTATTTATAACTGGTCAGTGCTTCAGCCCTGTAAAACGTATCTTGGTGGGAGTCTTTTTAGATGATAGTGGTGTGTCATCTTCATTTGCCATTATGAGAGAGAGAGAGAGAGAGAGAGAGAGAGAGAGAGAGAGAGAGAGAGAGAGAGAGAGAGAGAGAGAGAGAGAAAGTTACATTCCTTTTTTAGGTATTACAGCTTGCCAGTTAATTCAATTTGTGAACAGTGCTATATAAGTGAGTTTCGATTGGCTGTGCCATTTGTGGGCACATTGTTAGTTAGTGAATCCTTATTATTTCAACTGCATGGTATTAAGGCTTCAATTCTCACCAATCCTATACAGTGGTTAATTCAACATCTCCCTCTTTCAGTGGGATGCCTTTATCGTAAGTGACCAAGGACACTCTCAGCTCGCCCTTTCACTCGTCACCTGGGCCCATCCATGTGCGACTGGACAAGGGATTTAATCTTTTTCAGCACCGTTAATTACATTGTGGTGGTAGTATGGAAAATGGGTTTGTGTGATTGATTTTTAATTTTTGCTGTTATTTTTTCTGTTACATATGTTTTGTTATGAATGTTTAATGTAAATGTGTATTTTTCTTTTTTTTTACTTGCAGTTTGCTTGAGTGGGTTAGCGTAGAGTGAGGAGCTCCCCCTGACCTGACTTGACCAGAAGTATTCCAACTTGTTCAGAATAAGTATAGCATTTCAAATCGTTCGTAAAGTGATCGTATACCCTAAACGGTTTGAAATGTACTAACCTAATCGTAGCCTAAGTCTTATACTACGACATCCAGGTTACTTCACTCATATTCCATATTGCACTTAAAACACTGCATTGCGTTGTGCATATTAATCCAAGATAGGAATGATATAAACTTACTGTTAATTCAAATGGTGCATTTGATATTCCTAGCCTGATTAGAATGAGCTTCGCATGAGCACAATCTCTACTTTGTAACCCTCATCCAAAGCACACTTCAAGAAATTCTCCTTGCATTTAGATATGCCTATCTCCTAAAGGAAATCTCCCTAAATGAACTTTAGGATGAAAAGGAATACTTAAGTGGACTTGAAGGCACCGACAACTATGGCTGCATTCCCCTTTCTAGAGTTCCTGCTAGATACAACTACACTGCACCAGAGCTGTGACGAGACTCCCTTCACAGAGCTCTTTGACCACCACCAAATGCTGAACAAACAACCGATGTCCAGTAGTTAAGCACCAATACATGTATACTTACAATTAAATACTGTACATGAAACAGCAAAATACAATGCTTTACACAACTAAATACAACCACAACAAAACATAATATCTTTCTTCTACATAATACACATTTCCACTTATGTAAATTTAGAAAGAACACATAAAACCGAACCA
Source organism: Macrobrachium rosenbergii (assembly GCF_040412425.1). Taxonomy (NCBI): domain Eukaryota; kingdom Metazoa; phylum Arthropoda; class Malacostraca; order Decapoda; family Palaemonidae; genus Macrobrachium; species Macrobrachium rosenbergii. Next base: position 41,709,969 of record NC_089788.1, read on the forward strand.
CAGCTTGAGGAAAAGTACACTCTCTCTTGTCGAAGTTTTGACATACTCCCCCGCAAGAAAAACTTATGCCTACATTATTTAAAATAGTACTGTTCTTATCAGTACCTTTCTGGCTTCTAAAGCTATTTGAGGAGTCCTTCTGCTCAGGCGGGTGCTTGACTGAATGTCTTCTGTCGCACGATAATTTCCCTTATCTCCTGCCAAAGCTCTTAGGGGTATTACTTAATTACAGGCCTCATGACCTGGCTATGGGCCGTTCTTAGAATAGCCACTCTTGGGACCTTGTCTCGATACTTGGCCCAACCTCCACTTGCTCCTTGGCCCCTTGTCACGAATGAGGACTACTTCCCCTATCCTGGGCCAAGAGGTGTGCATCATTCCTACTCGATGGGTCTCTCTTAATGTTGTTATATATCCCCTCTCCCATATTTTCCACAGGTTGATGCACAACTTGAATACATACAGGAATCTTTTCTCTGTGAACTCTTTCCATCCACAGGTAGGGTCACCAGAGATCTCTTCCCAATTTACTACTTTTCTTGGAAAGGACTTAAGTTTTCTTCCAAGGATCAAATGGTTAGGGGTTAAAATTTCCAATTGATTCAAATCCCCGGGTGTGTAACTTAATGGTCTTTCATTGATGATTCCTTCCAGCTCCACCAGCACACAGGTCAGTTCCTCAAAACTGAGTAAGGCTTAGCCTACAATCTTTTTTTAGGCATGACTTAAGAAGTCCTATCAGCCTTTCCAATATAGCACCAAACCACGGTGCTCTCGCTGGAATGAACTTCCAGTTACACTTTATAACAAACAGATGTTCCTTTACCCTAGGATTCTCTGACATGGTCTTAAGGTATTCTGATACCACTACAAACATGGTGGTTTTGTCATTCAACATGAGTGCTGGGAAACTACTTCTGCTGCAGAATTTTCTAAAACTCATGAGGAATGAGTCACAGAACTGGTTATCAACTAGCTCCACATGTATGCCTCTGGTTATTGGGCATGTAAATAGGATGATAAAAGCCTTCTCAGGGCTCTGTCCTTTTCCCTTAATCCATAATGCGCCAGTGTAGTCCACATCTGTGGTATTAAATGGTCGCGTACATTGCACCCTTAACTAAGGTAATGGAGGAACTATTTAGGGTGCCTATAAGGCCTCCCCCTGCGTTCTCCTACAAATAACACAATGGTGTAGTATACTCTTAGTTAGTTGCCTTATCTGTGGGATCCAGAACTCCTGTCTGACACTCACCACAGTTGCATTTACACCCATATGAGCATTAGCATCATGATGTTCTTTAATAATTACCTGAGTAACATAACAACTCTTCAGCAGTAGTATAGGAAACTTAGCAGCTTTGGGTAACTGTGGTGTTCTAGTCTACCCTTACACCTTATTACTCTGTTGTCCAAGTAAAGATTCAACTGGTGAATGAGAGCTAGTTTAGGTTTTCTTACCCCCTTCATCAAACTCTCATATTCCTCTCAGAAAAATTCCTTTTGTATGATGGCAACAGTCTTATTCTTTGCCTCTTGGAGTTCTTCCAAGGTCAATTCACCATGCCTCTTCATATTGGTTGAACTCTTACAATTATTAAAAAATCATAGGATCCACGCTGTGGTCCTATAGACTTTTTTAACCTTGCTGAATCTCTCCAAATTCAGCAAGTGAGTATTGCCATTCAGGTTGTCCTCTACACCATTCAGGTTGTCCTCTACAGTACTGACCAAAATGTTCTCTTCCCTACCCAGCACACGTGATCCACCAACCCATGACCTGTCTGTTGGCCAAGAGGAATTTTTTAACCAAGGGGGTCCCTCCCACCAGAAAGAACTATCCAAGATCATTTCTGTCCTTTTCCCATGTGTCAATCAGTCACTGGGATTATCATCTATAAGCACATAGGACTAGACAGCCGCTGGAATTAGAGTTTATTTCCCGTACTCTATTTTTCACAAATACAGGGAGAACACTTTTCGTTACTAGCCAACTTAGGGTGACTTTACTGTCCGACCAAACAAACAGTTCTAAAAACTCATCCTTCTCAAAGGATTCTTTAATAAATTTGGACATTCTTGCTGCTGGCAACAATGCCATCAACTCAAATTTTGAAACAGTAAGTTTTGTTCTTAACCCTACTGTATATGCTACACAACCATATGCTAACTCACTGGCATCGCAGAATGTGTGTAAGGAGTCCCCCTTTCCTTGGCTAGTACTCCTATGAAAGGAAATATCAAGGCATTTTTCCAAGTCTTCGGATAACTCAACCCATTGTTTCTGTAATGGGTCTGGGAGTTGTTCATCCAAATCCACTTGTTGCTTCCACAAATTCTGCAGGTATATCTCCTTGCCCTAATAGTATCAGGCAGAAGTACTCCTAATGGACTGTAAACCTGTGCAACAGCTCTCGACACTTCTCTCTTAGTCTGGCTAGACTTATTTATTTTAGTCAGATGTAATGTCAAGGTATCTCTCTCTTTGTCCCAGTTCAGACCTACAACCTTATGAGTTGTTTGTTCTCTGGCACTAATCCCATACGCTCTAGCAATTAGTTGCAACGAGTCATTATTACTTGTCCATTCTTCCAGATATAAATGTGCCTGTGCAAATATCTTATTTACTTCAAAGAAAAAATTTACTAGTTCATTATCATCATTGCTGGTGAACTGCAAGTTATCTACATATAGTCCTTTTTTTATCCTTTCTACATCACCTTCCATCATAGATAAGTGTTTCTTAATTGTTGCATTCAGCAGAAAGGGAGAATATTTAGCTCCATATAAAACAACTCAAAACCTATACACCAACAATTTACAGTTAGGGTCTGTTGGATCTTCCAACCATAAAAACCTAGTTTAGTTTCTATCTTCTTCCCTGAGTTGCACCATTAAAAATGCCTTCTCTTTGTCACTAATACAGCCAAATGATTTTGTTTTAAACTGCAGCAGAACTTTGAGCAGGTCAGCTGTTTGTTATATGTGGTCCCGTCCACAAACAACTGTTCAAGCTTAACCCACTTTTCCCCTGTCTGACCAAATGGTCAAACACTATCCTAATAGGGGTTGTTGCACTGTCCCTTTCAACACCATGATGTGCCAAGAAATGACAGTCTTCCTCTGTTTTAAAATATTCCACTCTCTCTATGAATCTCCTATCCTCCTGATCCTTCAGGATTTTCTGGTCGTGTTCTAGATACTGAGTGTCATTCTGAAACTTCACACACTGTTATTTTAATCTATTCAAAGTCTACCTAAAGTTGGAAGTTAATCTCCTTTTATTTCCTTTCCAAGGCAATGCCACAACATACTGTTTGCCAATTTCAGGATAAGTTATAGTACTCTCAAAGTTCTCCAATACTTTCCGTTCCTGTTTGGTTATTTCACTGCAGTCAGTACCTAAATGATCCAACCTCCATAAAGTTTCAAGATCTTCCCTTGGATCTTTAAATGTGTAGCCCTTCAACCGTAATTATGTTGTCAGTTTCCACTGCCAGTTTTAAAATGAAAACATGAGTCCCCTTGGTGGGAGAACTACATGTTCCGGTTACCACGTAACCAAATATGGTTGGTAGCAATACTAAATTTTCAAATTTCCTAAACCCTGGATGTAAAATGTCGTACACATTGTCAACCCCTATTAACAATTCTATAGGCGATTGTTTCTCTACAGGCAGATAAAAATCTTTATCAGCCAAGCTGATTTTTGTTCTACACAACCACCTTAAGTTCTTTTTAACGTCGAATTTCTTTGTATATTCTGGTAGCTCGTCTACCACTATACAATCCATATTTACTTATCTACCCCAGTGAGGTACAGCACTATTAACCATTTCATATTCCTTAACTGGCACAGAAGTTAAGTAACCTCTCAAGGATATATTTTCAACTCCCTTGCTTTTATAGTGGAGCCCCACCCTCAAGAACTGATTTCTTTATAAATGGTCTCTCAGCACAGGTATCCAACAACCCTCTCTTTCACACAATGTGACATATTTTACCCTTTAGGGTTATCATGGCTGTAGGTAAGATCAACTTCCTAGTCGTCTTACTTCCCTGTCCGGTATTTGTCAAAGTGTTCCAACTTGTACCCCACCTACCTTAGACTTATTTGGTTGGTTTCGATTGCATATAGCACTATGATGTCTAACAGTGCAGCCGTTGTTACAACCTTGCCGGTCACAGTCGGAACTGAAGTGTTTATTGGATGCATCTATGAAACACAAGCCCAGAGTTCTGAGTTATTCTATCTTTCTTCCTCTGGTTACATGGGATATATCAGAAAATTTAAACGTGTTTCTGTAGAAATCTCGACTGGGCTCTCGGTATGGATATAATGTAACCATATCTTCCATACGGACTGGTATTGCCGGATAGGTGATGTCCGTAATTTTTGCACTAGGTACCTAGCAATGTTAGGCGAGTAGTTTTCATGGTAGATAATATTTTAAAAATTCATACGTGAAGGTCTCGGCTAAGAACGGAGGATGCGTAAACAACTTTCCCTCCTACTCTCTGGGATAGAACAGTGGATGATAAGGGAATTGATCTTTTCGCCCATTGTTGAAATAATAAAAACCAATGCCTGTTTGGGCAATCTGGGCTATAAAGTAAGCTGCTCCTTTGAAGGTTGAGTTTACTCAAAACCTTTGAAATCTGGGATAATGGAGAAAAAAGATATATTGTCCTCCACTTGTTCCAGTCTTGTAGGAAGGCATCTCTTGCTATTGCTTGGCTGACCAAGTTTGGAGACAAATATACTGGTAGTTTGTGATTCTCATATGTGGCGAACAGGTCCACTTCCAGTTGTGGAAGCAAGTTGGCTATTGTCTGAAAAGAGTGCACTGTTGTCCAACATCCACTCTGTTGAAGCTGTTGTTTTCGTTGATAGAGTGTCTGCTATTACACTGAGAGACCCTGTGAGGTGAATTGCAGACAGGTGCCACCTCTTTACTTGCACCATCCGAAGGATGGCTAGCATTACCATGTTGAGAGAAGGTGAACTTGATCCCGATCTCTTGATGCAGGACACTGCAGTCGTGTTGTCAAGAACCAACAGAATACAGTATGTCTCTCTTCTGGAGGTTTGAGTTTTTGAGAGAGAAAAAGACAGCCATCACTTCCAGGAAATTGATGACACTTCCTCAGAGTAGCTGACTACCTCCCTGCCACCTGACGATCCTCCCAATGTACTCCCCAACCTGTCAACGAGGCATCTGTGTCTACTGTCACTCTTACAGATGGAGGAGTCAGATGGAGGGTGACCTGCTTCGCCAGAGATTCCTTAAGGGTCCAAAGCCGAAGTATCTCCCCAAATTTCTGATTCTTTTGGTGAGATCAGTCTCTCGTCTTTTTTCTTGTGTGCAATAGCTGGAATCTGTTCATGTTTTTCAATTGCAATCTGAGTATTGGATCTATCACTTATGCAAACTGCAGCAGACCCATCAAGCATTCTAATTGCCGTCTGGAAACTCTGGGCTGTGCCAGGAACCTTTTGAGGCTTTTCCTTATTCTGTTCTGAGTTTTGATGGGGAGAGACAACAGGCCGTGAAGAATATCCCAGCACAGTCCCAGCCACTGAAAGCGTCTGCTGGGTGTGAGGCGGGATTTTTTCCAATTTACTGTAAAACCTTTTGACTGGAGTCTTTTGACTGCTCTTAGGTTTTTCAAGCACTCTTTTCTTGTGGACCCCCAGATTAACCAGTCATCTAGGTAAGCTATTAGTTGTATTCCTTCTTTCTAGAGTTCCTGGACAACTACCGTTGCTAATTTTGTAAAAATTCTTGGGGCAATGTTTAAACCAAACGGCATGACTTTAAACCTGTACGTATCTTTCCCTTCCGGAATCCTAAGAAAGGGCGGAAGGGAGCGGCAATAGGGACGTGCCAGTATGCATCTTTCAGACCTATAGAAACTGTCCATGTCTCTTTTGGAATGACTGAATGTACTTGGGCAACGGTAGTCATCCGAAACTTTTGGCAAACAATGTATTTGTTCAATGTTGATAGGTCGAGGATCACTCTTCATTCAGAGGAATCCTTTTTGGGAACACTGAAGAGATGTGCTTGGTGGTGAATATACACGTTTCCCTATGGCACCTTTTAACAGGGCCTTCTGCACGTAATCTTCCAAAGAGGGGTCTGGTTCTTGAAAGAAACCCTTAAAAGATAGGGAGGATGAGACCATTTCCACCCCAGCCCATTGAGAACAATGCTGTGTCCCCAAGAAGACTTCCACTCCCTGTGGTGTCTTTGAAGCCGACCCCCGGCCAAACAGTTCCTATTGGTATCCCCCCTCTTCCTCTACCTTTTCCCTTGATAGGCATTCCAGGCGTTGTTTTTCCTTTTCCTTTATAAGATGGTTTTTGGACCCTGTGAAATGGATGTCCTTGCTGATGGGGTTATTGCTGTTCCTTTGTGTCCCCTCTGACCACCTACCTGTTTATGGAGAAAAGTTTTGGAGGTGACTGCAGGCTAATTTTTGGATTGGGTAAAGGGAAATTTTGGGTTTTTTGTTCCCTGAATTCTCCTTTTCCCAGAGGAACATGCACTGTGCAATTTTGTTGCCGTGCTTGCTCATTGAGTTGAGTTACAACAGAATCCTCAAACAGGTCCTTACAGAAGGGGTTAGACTGTAATAAAGCAGTCACACTGGGAAGTGGCTTGTTGGAGCCTTCCAGTGTTTCCATTTGTGCTTTTATGCACTAGTATAAAAAGTCACAGAGTGCTTCCCACAGGGTTCTCATCAGACTTTTAGCCACAACAGCAAAAAAGTGTCCTGGAATCTTCTAGAAGCCTTTTGGTGGCAACTTCTACCAGGGTGGAAGAGGTTAAGATACTAAGGAGATGAGTCCTAGCACAGAATTCTGATAAAGCTGTCTCATCTGAGATTCTTCTCATAGGGGTCCCAAATTCCTGAGTAGCCACATCTAAGGGGAGCTTTTTCCTTTCAAAAGGCAGTTGAAGCGTTGCCCATTCCTTGGTGGAATTTTTCAAAACCGGGAGGACTGTGGCAAATGGTTTTAGTTCTGTCATTAGCTCCCGTTTTCTAGCTGCTACATAATTCTGAAAGTTTGCCTTCACACAGCTAATTATTTTAAAAGTGAAGGGACAGAAGCCTGGGGTACTTGGTGAGCAAGGTGGGTTTTATTCATAATGAGAGTATAGATCCACCTTCTGCTGACCTGGTAAAAGGCATCATCTATAGCTTTCAATGCTGTACTACCACATAAGAGAAATGTTTCTGTTTGAGGTTTCTCCACATCTGGCAAAGTTGGTATCAGGCAGCATTCTGTGTTAGGGAGTGCTGCCCTGTCTCTAAACTCCACATGTACAATTTTGATCATGGTTTTTCTCTTATTAATTAGATACTTACCATCAGGAGAGAAAATGCACACTGAAGTGACTTGCCAAGGATTATCAGTATCATCAGGGGAGAATATTGGAGCCCCTGTTATGCTCTGATCTGAAGTTTGAAGTTTTGTAGTCCGAACAGGCCATTTTGTTGGTTCCAGTTGGAATTCTAACCTTGGACCTTGTCTGGTCAGAATCTGTTTCCACTCTCCCTTTTCAACTGCAGAATGCAGTATTTCACACTTTGGAGTGTATATTACTGACTTGATTTCTTTAATTTCCTGTTTGGAATCATGCAATATGTCCATTATATATGGCCGTTCTGTGGCAAGGGCATCTTTGATGTTACTCATAATTTCCTTACGGAATTGATCAAATGCTGCAAACTGTGTATCCGTTTTGGGGGAGCTTGTGTAATCTGACTGAGCATCCACAGCTGAACTGTGACTGCCTCTTACACAGGGAGGCAGAGGTCCTGGGTAGGTTACTACACAGTAAACCCCCCGTATTTGTGGGGGATGCGTACCACACACCCCTGCGAATAGCTAAAATCCGCAAATACTTCGAACCCTTCTAAAAACACTTAGAACTGCCTATTTTGATAGTTCAAACACACAAAAAAAACTCTAAAAATGCTTATACAGGTATTATCCTACTTACAATGGGGTTAGGTTTTAAAAAACCCATTGCTTGTTGGAAAAAATGTATCTCGAATATAGCCTAGCCTACACTAGGGTATTCGGTACCATGTATACATATATGGTAGCCTAGCCTGCACTATAAAGTATACTCTATATATACACAGTATAGTAATTATTAAAATCAGCTAATTCTGGAGGTTCATGCAGAGTGACTTATGATGATTTAATACAAAGAGAAATTGAATAACAAACAAGAATTAGTTTAGCCTACACTATGGTACAGTAAACACCCCACATTTGCGTTCTCATGATTTGCGAACTCACCTATGCACGGATTTCTCTATGGAACATACATACACATTATTTGTGGAAAATTCTCCCATTCGCAGTATTTTTCACTGAGAAATATTCACTAATTATTGTATTTTCATATATTTTTCGTGACTAAATGCACTTTTTGTGAAAAAACTACTAAATTACTCAGGTACCCAGATAGTGCTTGAGTTACAATAATTCGCCTTACGATAATTTGATTTTGCGATATGGAAAGCAATTAATACTGATACAATATTTCTAAAATATTTTTAAATTTCGTGCAGGCGCAGGCAGCATCATACAGTCAGGCAGTAAGAGAGACCAAATTACAATAGACCAACTTCTTTTCTCCATCTCTTTATCCCATCTTCTAGTTAAAAAAGTAAAAGAGAATGATAAAAGTATTGTTAGTAACGTTATGTATGCTCTTGCGTAAATGCATACAGCCACATAGAACTGAACGAGAAACTGTTGTTCTGCTTATAACCGAATCGGACAACAGCTGTTTTGCTTGTATTTCAACCATTGTACTGTAGTAAACAATTATCATAGTTGTTACAAATGATGTTAAGTAGAATAGGACTGATATATTTTAACATTATACCCTTATTCAGTATGGATAAAAGATTGGCAAGGAAATATACTGCTAAATTTAGGCTGCAAGTTGTGTTTGAAGCTGAAAAAACAATGTTCAAGCTGCTAATGACTATAAATTATTGTGCATCGGCAACATGGATGAAACTCGACCGTAAATAATAAAATGGGAGAGAAAGTTTATTTTAATCATAACTACTGGGCATGAAAGAACACATTACTGCTGTTTTTATGTCGATAAACGATAAATATGTAAAGCTCCTATTATGATGAAATCAAGTGCAAATAGCGAACAGATTTTTTTCGCACAAAACAAACATTTTCATCCATTAACGAAAAAAATAGTTAAATTAATTTCACAACAAGACGTATTTAAGTTATATTTCCACTTAAAAAAAACTTTGTATAATGAAAAATAACCTTGCCCATATAAGTAAAGTATCTAAAGATTCATTTACGCTAACCAGAAGCAAGAAAAGCACTCAGATTTAAATGCGGTGAAATAAACTTAACACGTAATCGATTTCCAAACCAAAAATTTGATCGCTATGATTGCAATTTATAATACAACAGCAATATAAGAACATACACAATATTATTGGATAGAGTGAATTAAGGCATAACATTTTAGAAGATCCATGGAGAAGATGCATATTAGTTATGTTAGTGTTTGTATAATATGATATGTGAATGAATATAGAGTACAGTATAATGTAGGCTAGGCTACCGTATATGTATGTGATATACATTAACCCCCCGTATTCGCAGGGGATGCGTACCACAACCCCCTCCCTGCAAATAGCTAGAATCCTCAAATACTTAAAATCCCTCTAAAAACACTTAGAACTGCCTATTTTGATAGTTTAAACATAAAAAAACCCTCTAAAAATGCTTATACCCTGAATATTTTAATAGTTTTATCACAAAAATTGCATTTAGTCATGAAAATAATATGAAAATACAGTAATCAGTGAATATTTCTCAGTGAAAAATGCCATGAATGGGCAAATTTTCTGTGAGTAATGTGTATATACGTTCTATAGAGGGATGAATAAATTTGTTTTTATATTGTCGTTAGTGAGTGCTTCGGTTGTTGGAAGAGGGATGAGGTCATTAGTTTGTTTACGGCGCTGTCTGTCTGTGGAATATATGTGAAGGATTTTTTCGGTTTTAGAGTGAGTCTTGAGTCAGAGCTAGTGCTGGTCTGTCGTTTGGTTTTGGACAGTTTTTTTGTGTGCTGATGCAAAGTTGTTGTTTTCCCTTGTTAGTGTGCTGTTCTTGTTGCTGTATGTTCGTGAGTCGTGTGTTTTTCTGTTTGGGTTTGGTTTGTGTGGTTTTTGTGCTGTGTTGGCGACCGTGGACGCCTTACTCCATCTTCCAGCAACCGAGGACCAGGGTGAGTGTTGTGTACTGTTTTTGTGTGTTAAAATTCCGCCACATAATATTTGGCGCCCAACGTGGGAGGCAGCTGGTATTGCAGCTGCAAGTGAGATTGGTGGCTGGTAGTGTGACTGAAGAGAAGGATGGAAGAGGAACTGGTAAGGTTGAGAGAGGAGAATACATGGTTGAGGGGTGAGAATGAGAGATTGAGGAGTCAGTTGGAGGAGGTGGAGGGAATGCTAAGAAGTGCAAAAGAAGAAATGAAAGGGGAGATGAAAGAGTCAGAAGAGAGAATGGAAGAGAGGATGGATAAAAAGTTGGAGGGAATGATGAAAAGTGTGGAAGAAATGATGAAAGGTAGGTTCAAGGGTGGTTTTGGAGAAGGGGCTGTTGGAGGCAGGTCCTCTGGAACGTGTGAAGGGGCAAGAGAGAAAGAAAAGAAGGAAGAAATGAATGGAAGCGTGAGTGATGAAAGTGATGTGGAAATAGGAAGTAAGAAACGAGAGAATGAAAGGCAGGGTAAGGAAAAGGGGGATGAAAAGCAAGGGAAGGAACGGAGGGAAAGTAAGGATAAGTCAGGGGAGGAAAAAGGGAAGAAGGGAAAGGGAAAGGAAATTGGTAAGAAGGGTAAGGAAGTGGGAAAGGCAGGAAAGAAGGGAGAGGGTGAAGGCAGTAGTGATAGTGAGGTGGATGGAGGTGAGTGGATAAAAGTGGATAAAAAGAGGGGGAAGAAGAGTGTAATGAGTAAGATGAATGTAAGTGCAGAAGTGGACTCTTTGTATTCGGAAGAGGGTATGAAAGGACAGAGTGAAAGTAATGAAAGTGAGAGTGAAAGTGAGAAAGAAGTGAGAAAGGCTATGTATGTGAGGGAGGTACCCGGTGTGAAAGGTATAATGAGTATGGAAGTAGGGATGTGCATGATTTCTTTAGGGAGTATGAAAGGTTTTGTCAGGATAAGTACGGGGAGAGTAAGAGAGTGTGGGCACGAGAATTAGGAGAATATTTGATGGGTTTTTTGCTTGATATGTATAGGGTTATTATGAGTGTGGGAGATGTTGAGTATGACAAGGTGAAAGCTAGACTAGTTGAGCAAGCGAGGCGTATGAAAGCGAGTGTTAAGTATAAGAGGAAGAATGAATTTGATGAGGCAAAAATGAAAGCTGGGGAAACCTTGTCACTGTATGCTTGTAGGCTGGAGACGTTGGCAAGGAAGAAGTTTGGGGATGATGGGATAGATGAATGTAAGGAGTTAGTACGGAAGTTGTTAGGGACAGTGCCAGATGGAGTTAGAGAATTTGTGAACTTGAAGCAGAAGGAGAAGAAAAGATGGACGAATGAAAGGTTGACTTGGGGAGAAATTTTGGAAATTGTAGAAGATTATGAGCTTGACAGGGTTATAAAAGAGAGCAGAAGTGTAAGTGTAAGGGCTGGGGTAGATGAGAGAGTACCAGAGTTTGGAAGCTTTAGGGATGCAGTGTTGAGGGGCCCAATGAGAATGGCCGATAGTGTAATAGATAGGAGTGTAAGAGCAAGTAATGTGGAGGTGCCAGTGAGGATGAATGATGGGTTTGTAAGGGAACAACGGGTTGGACGAGTTAGGGATAGTAGTGTACAACAGGGGAAGGTCGGTGAGTGGAAGTCGAATGAAGTGTTTTTAGATGTGGAAAGGAAGGACATACAAAGAATGAGTGTAGGTGGGCTTTAGGAGCGTGTTTCGGTGTGGGCAACCGGGACATTTGGTAAGGGAGTGTACGAAAGATAGGGGGGTTAAATGCTACAGGTGTGGACAGGTGGGTCATATTGCTAATGGTTGCAGGGGTACTCGAGTGAATGTAATATGTGGCAACTGTGGTAAGAATGGGCATTATGCGAGAATGTGTTCAGAACCGAGAGCGAAGTGTGTCGAATGTGGAATGGAAGGGCATGTATCAAGTGTATGTAGACGAAAGAGGGTGACTGTGACAGCGAATTCGGGAAACTGAGTGAGAAGGGGGTTCAAATGGGTGGATCCTCCAGGATGCAAGCGGTGCGTGTGATGCATGTACGCGAGGGGTTGTTGCATGAGGATCAGCAATTTGTTTTGATAGAGTATGGTAGAAAACGTAAGAAAGGGAAGAACGTAAGTAAACTGAATGGTCGTAAGTTGTGTGATAGGGGTGTGAGTGCCAAAGTGGAAATGAGTGATAAAGCGTGTAATACAGATGAATGGGATGGTATGGATAGAACGTATAGCATATGCGGGTTTGATATAACTGAGTTGACTGAACATGTAGGGGTTAGTGAACGGTTGGAGGTGAGCGAAAGTGTAAGAGTAAGAGAGCGTAGCAGTAATATGCGAGTGATTGAAAGCATGAATGAATCGTTGCAAGAATTGGAAAAGTCAATGAGCGAATGGGATGGGTTAGTTGAAGAATTGGGGAGGTATTTGGGAACGAGTTAGAGGGTATAGATGAGATTGTGGATGAAATTGAGAGTGGTAATAGTGAAGAAGATAGCGTGAATCTGAGAGAGAATGGGGAGAAGATGTGAGTTTGAATGTTGCTAGAAGAAAGAATGATTCTGAGAGAATGATTGCGTGCCCTTGAACGCGATCTAGAGGACCTGCTAGTGAGCATCCATGGGTGTTGCGTAAGGCGATTTGAAAGAGGTGTGAAAGGTGTTGGTTGGGAAATGCTAAAAAGGGGGAGAAATATAGAGGGATGAATAAATTTGTTTTTATTTAGCATTTCCCAACGTTTTTGAGAGAGAGAGAGAGAGAGAGAGAGAGAGAGAGAGAGAGAGAGTGAGAGATTGTCGTTAGTGAGTGTTACTTTAGTGGTTGTTGGAAGAGGGATGAGGTCATTAGTTTGTTTACGGCGCTGTCTGTCTGTGGAATATATGTGAAGGATTTTTTCGGTTTTAGAGTGAGTCTTGAGTCAGAGCTAGTGCTGGTCTGTCGTCTGGTTTTGGACAGTTTTTTTGTGTGCTGATGCAAAGTTGTTGTTTTCCCTTGTTAGTGTGCTGTTCTTGTTGCTGTATGTTCGTGAGTCGTGTGTTTTTCTGTTTGGGTTTGGTTTGTGTGGTTTTGTGTGCTGTGTTGGCGACCGTGGACGCCTTACTCCATCTTCCAGCAACCGAGGACCAGGGTGAGTGTTGTGTACTGTTTTTTTGTGTTTTGAAATTCCGCCACAGTTCCACAGAGAAATCCGCGAATAGGTGAGGCCGCGAATAGTGAGACTGCGAATATGGGGGATTTACTTCAAATACCAACTGAGGTTTCAATACAATTGCTTGTGTTTCAGTATAGCTAGTGCTCCAGGAATATTTCAGAGAGCTGTAGAGGATCTCTATATGGGTGTGTGTGTTCTTTGACAACATTTTGGTGTCAGGCTCAAATTCTAGTGAGCATGAGGAACATCTATGTGAAGTTCTCAGAAGATTACATCCAACTAGGTATTCTTTTGGGATAGATAAGGTGCAGTATTTAGGTTACACCAATGACTCCACAGGGCTGAAGCCAACACCAGAGAAGTTGGCGGCTATTTTAGGTGCTCCTGAACCTAAGGAGATAACCCAATTGTGTAGTTTCCTGGGAATGTTGAACTTTTACCAGAAGTTTCTTGTACATGGTGCTGTGGTGTTGGAACCCTTGAATGAACTTTTGAGGAAGAATGTTCCCTGGAAGTGGAATGCCAAGCATAGTCAAGCTTTCCAACAGTCTAAGTTTCTATCGCTTGATGCTTGTTTAATCCATTTTGACCCTACTCTACTTATAATTGTTTCTGCTGACAGTTCTAAGTATGGATTGGGTGCAGTTCTATGTCAGAAGAAGGATGGTGAAGAGTTACCAGTTGTTTTTGCATACAGGACTCTAAATAAAGCAGAAAGTAATTATTCTCAAACTGAGAAGGATGCACTGGCATTAGTGTTTGCTGTTAAAACGTTCCATCATTATCTCTGGGGTCATAATTTTTCTCTAATTACAGACCATAAGCCTCTGATAGGTCTATTTAACCCCAACAAACCTATTCCTGAAATGGCATCTGGTAAAATCCAGAGGTGGTCCTTAATGCTACAAGCCTATTCTTTCGAGTTGTATCATCGCTCAGGCAAGTCCTTAGGTACTGCTGATGCACTAAGCAGGTTACCTCTAGCTCAAACTCCTGAGCCTGTGCCAGTGTGCAATGAGTGGATTCAGTTGGTAAATACCCTTGATACAACTCCAGTAACTGCTAAGGAGATTAGTAAGTGGTCTACTAAGGATCCTTTGATTGCTCAAGTTCTACTGTTTCTTGACTGTGGTTGGCCTGAAACAGCTGAGGCTGAACTAAAGGCGTTTTTCAACCGTAAAGATGGGTTGAGTATTCAGCAAGGTTGTCTTCTATGGGGATCTAAAGTAGTTATTCCTTTGCAAGGAAGGGAGAGTATGTTAGGTTCTACTAAAATGAAACAGCTAGCTCGTAGTTATTTTTGGTGGCCAGGTTTAGATAATGACATTGAAGAGTTATCAAAGAGTTGTTCAGTATGTCTTGCTACAACAGTTTCACCTAAGAAAGCGCCTCTGCATCCGTGGGATTGGCCTGAAAAACCTTGGGTGAGGATTCATGTTGATTATGCAGGTCCTGTGAATGGTAATTATTTTCTGGTACTAACTGACGCACATTCTAAGTGGATCGAAGTCTTACCTACAAAAGGACACTAGTTCTTTTGCTACTATTAACCTAAAAAGGTATGTTTTTTCACATTTTGGCCTACCATCAACTTTAGTATCGGACAACAGTCCTAATTTTGTGTCTAGAGAATTTGAACTATTCTTAGGAAAGAATGGAATTCGTTGCATCATGTCTGCACCATATCAGCCTAGTACAAATGGACAGGTTGAGAATACTGTTCAAACTCTAAAGAGTTTTCTAAAACACTGCTCTGGGGAAGACTGGAGATTGAAGTTGGATCAATTCTTATTTCAGTATAGAGAAACACCTCATTCTACTACAGGAGTGTCTCCAGTGGAGTTGATGTTGGCTGGAAGTTATGTACTATCGCCAGCATGAGTTCGTAACCACCCAAGTCTTGGCTCGGGCAAATTTTTTCTGGTAACATTGGCACTCCTCCTCAACCCCTATCGCTTACCTTGTGTCTCCCACTTCACTTTCCTCCCTATTCCTTAGTTATTTATGGTCTCTAGACCTTGATAAAGCATTTTGTGAATACTGTAGTTTATCAATCAATTTAATGAAACTGTATTTACATTGAATTTATATACTTATTTTGCTAATGCAAATGAAGTTTCTTGTTATCCCTTTCCTCCTCCTCCCCATTTCTCTCTCGCTTCTTCAGCCACACCTACTCCCTCGCTCCCCCGTTCAGGTCTCCTCCCGTTCCCCTTTCATATCTCCCCTCCCTCCCTCCCTCCTCCAGGAAACGAAGTTGACAACAATTCTTTCACCTTTTCATTATCATTCTTTACCTAGCCACTGCTTCTAGCTTGTTGTTCTGTTTAGCCATGGAGACTTTCGGTACCAAGATCTCATTAAGAGGACGGATGGTTGGCATGTGAGAGCAAGGTGCATCAATATCGAGCATTGCAAGAGACCTTGGATTGACGAGGAATACTGTAAGGAAGTGGTGTAATAGATGGGAGGAAGAAGGAGATCTACGCGATCATTCTAGATGTGGAGGACCTAGGAAAACTTCTGCTGCAGATGATCAGAGGATCACAGATGAAGCAACGAGAAATCCTCTCACAAATGCAGTTGCAATTCGTTATGCCTTGCACCTTGGTGTATCCAGTTATACAGTGCGAAGGCATCTCCACGAGTCTGGTGTTCATCACCGAAGGCCAGCACTGAAAGGGAAACTCGAGGAACGACACTGTCTTGCTCGCCTGGAATTTGCTCAGCGCTATGCGCAAGAAGGTTTACAGTTTTGGGCCAGAGTGATCTTTTCTGATGAAAAGACATTCGTGTCTAACACCCACAGCCGGCTGCACTGCTGGAGGCCTAATAACACTAGATATAACAGAGAGAATATCTATGAAGAAGCCAGGAGTGGACACGTAACTTGCAACATGTGGGGATGGGTTCACATGTTCGGTATAGGAGAACTGGCAGAGATAGAAGGTCGCTTTACGGCAGAGAAATATATTGAAATTTTGGACGAAGTAATGCTGCCCACTGTCCGTGCCATGGCTATACCTGAAGGACAGATGATATTTATGCATGAGTATCCTTCAGATCTTTATATAAAAATAATTTACCTGATTAACAGCAACAGTGATGTTACTATTACTACTACTACTACCACAACTAATACTACTATTACCAATTATTATTATTGTAATTATCATTATTATTTTTATTATTCATTATTATTATTATTGTTGTTGTTATTAATTATCATTATTATTATCATTTACTATTAGTATTATCATTAATAACTATAATAACTATAACTATAATATAAATATAATAATAACAACAACTATAACAACAATAAATCATCATCATCATCATCATCACCACCGCCATCATCATGCACCTAATATATGTTAGAGGGTAATCTTTTGATGTTATATATCAGGACAACTGCCCAGTTCACACAGCCAGAGTTGTCAGAGAGTGGTTTGAAGACCATCCAACGATTGAAGTCTTAAATTGGCCAGCTCACGGTCCTGATCTCAACCCCATCGAGAACTGCTGGGGAGCTATTGTCAACTCGTGGGAGCAAGGTCAGGAGAGGACATCTCGGCAGCTTTTACAACATACCATGACTGAGTGGGAACTACTTAGAAGGAATACCGATCTCATATACAAACTTGTTGCATCTGTTCCTGACAGGCTGCAGGAGGTGATAACGAAGAATGGGGGTTGGACTCATTATTAATTTGTAAAATTTTATTAAGTCGGTGATATATATTATTATTATTATTATTATTACATTTTTTATAATATCTTGGGTTTCTCTAACCTAGTCCATTTGTCTTTGATCAAATGCAACAGACCTTTGTTGTATGTGTGTGTTTGCGTGTCGGAGAGAGAGAATTGAAATAAATTCTTGCTTCATCAGATTAAATGATTCCTGCAAATAACTGTAATGTCAATCATACATTATCCTATTTGCCTTATCAGAACATGTTTATATATATGTATATGTATATAGGAAACATTGTCTAATATAAATACATCAAGCAGCAAGGATTCATATTCAATGTTGAATCTCTGTGTTGAATCCTCAGGTTTTATATTCAATGTTATACCACTTTCCATCATCGGGTGCAATTATTACTTGACGTGATAAGCAAACTTGATAGGGACAGAACAGATGGGAACCTTGCAGCATAAACCCCTTTTACTATGCAAGAATGAAATATGATGGGCAACTTAATGGCGTTTACTTAACTGAAAACAATCCATGTTTATGAAAGTCTCATTACCGATGTAGTAAATGGTTTGGTGCTTACCCACGTTAGATTAGCATCCCCTGTTTTATATCAGACAATGTCTAAAATGAGAACAGTTATACCTGTGCAGTTATGATGATTTTATTTTACCAAAAAAGTAATAAACATATATAAGAATATCTTCGGTTATGGTAAAAAGTGGTAATAAGCTTTAATTACGGAATGGTTGATTACCAATAGTTGAAATTACTCTAATCTTGGCTAAAGTTTTCTAATATGACCAATGCTCATATTTTATCAGAATGGGAATTATCAGTATATTGACAAAAATTAAACACCCACAGACAAAATGGGTGTGTGGGGGTAATGGGTTTGGATCTGTAATTTTCTACTTTCTTCTATCACCATTTGCTCTGGGCGAGGGAGGGAAGGAGGGGGAGCGGGGAAGGAGACCTGAACGGGGGAGCGAGGGAGTAGGCGTGGCTGAAGAAGCGATAGAGAAAAGGGGAGGAGGAGGAAAGGGACAACAAGAAACTTCATTAGCATGAGCAAAATAAATATATAAATTCAATGTAAATAGAGTTTCATTAAATTGATGGATAAACTACAGTATTCACAAAATGCTTTATCAAGGTATAGAGACCGTAAATAACTAATGATAGGGAGGAAAGTGAAGTGGGAGACGCAAGGTAAGCGATAGGGGTTGAGAAGGAGTTCCAATGTTACCAGAAAAAATTTGCCCGAGCCAAAACTTGGGTGGTTAAGAATTCTTGCTGGCGATAGTACAGTACTAGATCTGATCCATCCTGATAAATGTGTAAAACAGACTGTGTTGTTTAAGCAAAAGGCACAAAAGTCAAATTATGATGCTACTATTCCTTGAGGGCTACAGCTACAGCCTGAGTCACCTGTCATGGTGAGAAACTTCAACCATTTCTAAGGATAATTGGATTCTAGCAAAGGTTTTGAAGCAGATGGGTCCTGTGTCATATAAATGTGAGTTGCCAGGAGGTAGCATGGTAAGACGTCACCAGGGTCAGATATTGATGAGGTCAACTAACCCTATTCTGACCACACCAATGAAGACTAATTCACCTATTAGTGACAGCTTGTCTACTCACTTACCTAAAGGGAATGAAAGAATAAGGGAGCTCTGAGGGACCCTATATCTGAAGCTCCAGTCAAACAGGCTACTCCTGTACGCCATTCTTCTAGAGTGGTCAAGCCTCCTGATCAGCTTGATTTGTAGGAGGGAGGGTGTAATGGAGTAGTATGTGATTGTATATATATGTATAAATAATAAAGAAGTAATAAAGAAGCATCTTCCAGTTTCCTTCCTATTTTATATAAGCATTACCTAATTGTAGTGGGTAGTGTTATTCTAGAAGGTGCTATATAGATAGCATAGCAACCACGTGTGTGATGCCATGTTGCAGAGTACTTGGCTATATGTTGCTTTAGGCAATTCTCCTAAATTATCCTTATTCTAGCGCCTATCCTATAATGCCATACTAACCAATCCTTTTCCCATTCTCGTGCCTACTTTAAAGTAATATTAAAGATCAGTGTCAGTGTAATCTAGCAAGTCTGTACTATATACATTCATTAGTCTATAATGTTATATTATGTTAGCCTATGTACACTCGGCAAGAAAAGTGAGGATACAGTTTTCATTAGATTTTGTTCATCGAATTTTAATTTTTTTCTTACAGAAAACACATAATCTCGGTAAATTTACTCTATAATATGAAAATACAATGCAAATTATATCATATATATCAAATCTGCAAAACAAAAACGTTCAGATACTTAAAACCACCATGGATGTCCGAAGTAATCAGAATTTCTCAGATGGCTTCGTTCATAGAGATCTAAAAGATAGCGTGTGGATATCTCGGTGTAGTACTGTTTATCAGAATGGCAGTATTTACTCGTTTTCCATTATGAACAGGCTTGTTATTGCATCATCATACGAGGTAATGATAATTTATTTAATTTTTACACATTCATATTTATATTTCACAGTGTTAAAGATCAGCTGGAATTAATGGCAGTAAATGATGTGACAGCTTGGGTAGGTTGACCAAATCTATTTAAATCCCCAAGAGCGTTCTCTATGATGTGCAGAGTAGTGGGAAAACACAAGTAACTGGATGTTTCTCTCTCTCTCTCTCTCTCTCTCCATTGCTAAAACATACTATACAAATATAGTATCGCTCTCTCTCTAAAAGAAAAAAATAATAAAACGAGTAGCTCTACATATAGGCCTAGGCTTGCACAACAGCAACTCTGTCTCTCTCTCTCTCTCCATTGCTAAAACATACTATACAAGTATAGTATCACTCAATCTCTAAATGAAAAAAAAATAATGAAATGAGTAGCTCTACACATAAGCCTAGGCTTACACAACAGCAACTCTCTCTCTCTCTCTCTCTCTCTCTCATCATAACAATGCATTCGTTCCTTTATTGTTCCCCATGTTTTTTGTTGAACATTGCTCAATTTTAACTCATGATTTCATTATGGAAGATCGCGTTTCCGATTACGCAAGCATTCCGTTCATTGTGGTGTCATAAATTCATTTGTGTAAGGTAAGTTGGTAGGTTACGTCGAAAAAAGGGATTTTGACAAAGGAAAAATCTATTTCTGAGGAAGGCCCCGTGTCACCCGGTGACAAAGGAAAAATCTATTTCTGAGGAAGGCCCCGTGTCACCCGGTGACAAAGGAAAAATCTATTTCTGAGGAAGGCCCCGTGTCACCCGGTGAAATTCCATACTATCACGAATTTCTAGGTATAAATTGCTAGATATACCAGAGAAAAAGAGCTTTCAGGAATGCTGGGGTTACTACCCCCAGATCGAGCGTCTTCCCTAAGGAAGACGTCGGTATAACCAAGGGTGAGTGAAAGGATCACAACCACAGAGCTACACTAGATAGACATCCCTATGTCAAAACCCCTGGAAGAGAGCGGTGAGCCGTTACAGCCCCCACGCACAGGCGTCCGCCAGACCGGTGACACCAGCGCCATCTACTTCATTCCAGACTAGCACCACCCCCAGGCTTGGCATGTGCAAGTAGGCGGGGAGAGGAAGCCACTTCTGGGAGGGTCACTGGGTGACACAGGGCCTTCCTCAGAAATAGATTTTTCCTTTGTCAAAATCCCTTTTCTGAGTCCAGCCCCGTGTCAGCCGGTGAAATAGTGATAGAGAATCATGCCAAGACTGCAAACTACAAGGAAACAAAAGGTGATCTGAAGAAAAACACAAGCTATGGAAATGGATTTAATGAGGATATCTCTCACATGAAAAAATGAAAATTAACATGAAAATACAGTAATACGACCTTAAAAATAGAGTACAAAGTCAATACACCAAACAATATGGCAGGTAAAATACATCAAAAATACTTAAGACTATAAGGCAAAATACATTCAAAAATACTTAAGATTAAGAGGAGTAAATATGAACTTATAACTAAACATAAGAGACACATCTACAACACGAGAAAATATATGGGGTACATGGAGCAAAATAAAAACAGCCCAGTACCCCTAAGACAATCCAAAATTACAGCATGTCAAAATACAGTCCTCAAAATATAATAAAAAGACAATAATAATATCAATATGAGGAGCAAGGCAGTGAGGCATGATCATCCAGAAGGGCAGGCAGAGAAGTAAATGAGGCAGGCGGGCGGGGGTAGGGGAAGGATAAAGGATAATGGGTAATTAAGGTGGGGAAATGACACTCCCCACAGCCACTGTAGAAAATTTCAGGGCTTCGAGTGATTTTAAATAATGGCGTTTAAACACTAGAGGTGATTTCCAACCCGTATATTTGGTAAGTTCTGAAAAATCCATATTATGAAAGTAATTAGTGGAAGTAGCTACTGCACGAATATCATGAACCTTAGGAACTGAATCTGGGTTAGCTTGTTTAATGAAATACAGAATTTGTTGCCTTATTGCATTTAACGAAAGAGTTCCACCTTTCTCCTGATAAAGAGGACCCGACTTACACTGAGGAGTTCTTAAAAGGTAAGACTTTAAGGTATAAACTGGGCATAAGGACTGGTCCTGTGGAAGGGGCACCACCTTCCAAGGAGACCACCTGTCTTGAGGGTCCTCATTTTTAGCTAAAAATCTATGATCAGGAGAAAGGAGGGCTTCTCCGGACGGGAGGAAACTAACAAAATCATCACCTCTAGAGAGAGCCGACAGCTCTGAAATTCTGGCACCTGAAGCCAAGCTAATCAGAAATAAAGTTTTCCTTAACAGATCTAAATAAGTGCATTGAGAGTTGTCAATCTCGGATGCTAACTTAACACATCATTGAGGAACCACGTAACAGAATGTGGGCGTGATACGGGTCTCAGACGAGCGCATGCTCTAGGAATAGATGAAAAGTAAGAATCTGTAAGGTCAATTTTAAAACCATATAAGAATACCTTCTTCAGGGCTGACTTAGCTGTGGTAATAGTGGCCGGGGCAAGGCCTTTTTCAAACAATGATCTAAAGAAGGTGACTGCTAGGTTAGTAGTCATGGTTTGGGCTTCAGATGTCTTCAAAAAGGAGGCCAATTTCTTGACTGCTGAGTCATATTGTCTGAGAGTAGAATCTCTCTTGTCTGATTCTAAAAACAGAGTGTTAACGGGTCAATGTTTGCTCCCCCTTTGAGCTGCGAAATTTATAAAGTCCATAAAACTAGGGCATTCTGAATTCTTGAGGAAGCTGACACAGTCTTGGTTTGTACTGTTTGGGTCAGTTTGGGATTGGGAATCCGAAGACTCCGCAACCCAAGTTCCTGAAGAAGAGGGAACCAATTGCTCTTCGGCCAGTACGGGGCTACCAGGGCTGGTTGACCTTTGAATGACCTGAGTTTGTGCAGTACTTTCAACAGCAAATTTATTGGGGGAAATAGATAAATCTTCTCCCAATTGTTCCAGTCTATGGTCATTGCGTCCGTGGCATACGCCTGAGGATCCAGGTTCGGGGCCACATACCAGGGAAGCTTGAAGTTGCTCTCCGTCGCGAACAGATCCACTTGGAGACCCGGAACCCGCGGCAAATCCAATTGAAAGACTCTCCGTCCAGAGACCACTCCGTCTCCAACGGAGTGGTCCTGGACAGGAAATCGCCACCACGTTCCGCACCCCGCTTGGTGGGTGGCTGACAGATGCCAGCTGTGCTTGTTCGCCAGGGAGAAAATAGCTACCATAACCTGGTTTACTCGACCTGATTTGGAGCCGCCCCTGTTGATGCAATGAACTACCACGGCGCTGTCAACACCAGTCTGATATGAATCCGGCTGGGGGCGGATTTTCTTTAAGGTTAGAAATACCGCCATAGCTTCCAAGGTGTTTATATGGAACCGTTGAAACATTGTAGACCACGTTCCTTGTACTTTTTGTTTTGGCGAATACCCTCCCCAGCCGCTTAATGAGGCGTCCGTGTGAACTACCAGCGCCAGAGGAGGGAACTGAAGCGGAACTGTTTTGGACAGGCCGCTGACTGGACCAAGGCCGCAGTCTCGCCTTTAAAGTCCGGGGATGGAGGAGACCTTGTCTCTGAGCCTGACATTGGCTCGACTCCGCCACACTCTGTTTATGTCTTTTAGTTTTGCTTTTAAGAGCAGGTCCGTCACTGAGGCAAATTGAAGGGAACCGAGGATTCTTTCTTGGGCCCGGCGGGATGCTGCTTTGTCTCTCAGGAATTTCCTGGTAAGGGAGGCTATCTCCTTCCGCTTGGGAGGCGGGAGGGATAACATGTACGAGGACAGATCCCACTGGAGACCCAGCCACTGAAACCGGGACTCCGGAGTCAGGCGGGACTTCTCTCTGTTCAGTTGAAAACCTAACGACTCCAGGAAGTTGATGACCATGGCCGTGGCCTTCTGGCATTCTAGAACTGTTGGTGCCCAAATTATCCAATCGTCTAGGTACGCTGCTAGGGATATCCCTTGGGACCGGAGTTGCTGAACTACCGTGTCCGCCAGTTTTGTAAATATCCTGGGTGCAATATTTAGACCGAAAGGCATGACCCTGAAGGAGTAGGCTTGATTCGAGTCTGAAACCCAGGAACGGAGAGAAGCTCCGCGCAACCGGGACGTGATAGTAAGCGTCTGAAAGATCGATAGAGGTGGTGGCGGCTCCACGCAGAAGTAGAGTCGGACCTGTGCTACCGTAAGCATGCGAAATTTGTCGCATTTTATGTAATGATTTAGACGCCGACAGATCCAGAATCACTCTTTGCTGATCGGAGTCTTTCTTGGGAACAGTGAACAACCTGCCTTGAAACTTTAGGTGCCTTACTTTCTTTATTGCTCGCTTGTTGAGCAGTGCCGCCACATAATCCTGTAGGACTCTTGAGGGTGGCTGGTAAAACCTGATCAGAGGAGGGGGGTCCTTGGTCCAGCTCCATCCTAGATCTTTGGACACAATGCTGTGTGCCCAAGGGCTGAAGGACCACTGGTCTCTGAACCAGTAAAGGTGACCACCTACCTGACTGTTCTCAGTGGGAGGAAGCGGGTTTGTTTTCTCTACCACGTCCAGGTTTACCTCTTGGGGTGGTGTTGGACTTGCCTCTGTAAGGGGCCCGACCTCTTCCCCCCCTTGCACTCCTATTAAGGCCGTGAAAGAACCCACGGCCTTCATAGGTAGGATTGTACGCCGGTGAGGCAACGTACGAGGGTGCAGCAAGGGAATGGGCTGGTTGGACCAGCACGTATTGTTGGGGATGAGCTTTAGAGGTGGAGGGCTGCGCGACTGCTGAGACCGGGACAGCTTGAACTACCGTCTGATGATGAGGCCTCTTGTGTCTCCTGAACCGCTTACCACTCTTAGTCTGGGGGCCGCCAGATTCTGGGGTCTTATGCTTATAAGCTGAGATACCCCAGCAAGAGCGAAGACTCTGGTTAGCTCTAGTAGCCTCCCTGAGCACACTGGCTACCTCTTCTTCTGGGAAGAGGTTAGGGCCCCAGATAGAGCTCTTCATGAGCTTGTTAGGCTCATGACGTATGGTGGCTTCAGCAAAGATGAATTTTCTGCATTCAAGCTTAGCCATCATGAAGTCAAAAAGGTCTGTCTGAAACCCTGCTAACAGGGATTTAGCCAGAACCTGAAAGAAGGGCTCATCTGCACAGGAGACGGCAGTCGCTTCTGTGAGGCAGAAGGAGTTCAAGGACATGGCTAGCCTAGTCCGGGCCTCAAATTCAGTCTTCAGCAGGGCTTCCGGGAGCTTAGGAAGCTGCTCGCTGAATTGGGTCGACGCACAGTAAGCGTCCAGCTTTCCCACAGTAAAGGTGGACGGGGCGTCACTCCAGAACTCCTCACCCCCTGGGAATACCAGGGATGTGGAGTCTGTCTCCCTTAGTTGAGGCAAGGGGTTACTGTCAAAGCATGCTCGAACCGTAGCCAGAGCCACTTTGTTTAAGCATGGAGTCGGCAACTTATCACCCAGGGCGAACATGGTATAGTTGCCCTTGAAAGGTGTAAGCTTTGTGTTGTCTGCCTGGCACTCCGTAAGAGTGCGCAGGAGAGCCGACTGAGCTTGGTCCCTAGGGAAGATCACTGTCTCTCTAGGGACCTTGTCTGAGCGTACCCAGGCTTCCTCCGTCAGCCTAACGAAGCCTGGGTAAGGGGGCAGGAGATCGGGAGGAAAGAACTCAAGTTCCTCTAACCGTCTCGTGCCAAGACCTTCAACAGTCAGAGTACCCTCGTGCTGAATGGCACGAAGGGCAAAACGCCAAGGGTTCCCGACATCGAAAGGAGGGAGATCAGCCGTGTCAGGGATAGCATACTGCGGTTCAACTCCGCCAGGGCGAGCCATTCCCGCCAGTATGTTATCATGGCTGGTAAGTTTCTCGGAAATTTTAGAGAACTTAGACTTGACCTCCGCCGAGAACCTCTCGAACAACGAGTTTGCAAACGCCTCGGGTCAAAGGCAGGCTGGCGAGGAGGGCTTGGTTTTGATGCCCTCTTACTCGCGCCTTTGCCGGAGGTTCCAGGTTTGCTCCCGGAGGCTACAGGCACGGGACCTTAGCCTTCGACGGGGAAAGGCGATGCTTTCCTGGAAGACGAGGACTTAAAGCCCTTCGCCTTCCATGAAGTCTTCAGCTTCAACTTAGGGACAGCTGATGGAGCCCTGTCACCCAAGGTGGAAGACTTGACAAAACCTGAAAATGAAGACACAGAGGAAGATGGGGAATCAAAAAGGGCGCCCGCCCCCGCAACCTCACTTACCTCGCTACCTACCACCTGGTCCGGCTCTGTGTTCATCGGTTCCAGGTCCAAGTCTAACGCGGCGACATCCTCCGACACCTCCGCATACAGGATGTCCTCTTGGGGTGGCTGGGTCGCATCCCGGATCTGCTGTATGATGGGGTTAGCCAACTCCTCTGGAACCGCAGCAGCCACCCGGGCGCCGGGGTAAAGCAGGTCCCGCAACTTCGCGTCGAGGACATAAGGCTTCCCCGACGGAACGTTTCTTCTGAACCCAGCCACCCAGGCGCGGAGAGACTCGAGGGGAGTCTTCTTGGAGGACTCGTCCGCCTGTAAGAGAACGGACAATTAGAGTTGAACGGAAAAATAAGCCCGAAAACCATATAAGCACTACACAGATATGAGGAACGTAAGAAATGAGAAGCTATATCTCACCGACTCGTCCTGGATGCCAGCGCACAGAGCGAAGCAAACCTCACAGCCGTCGGGGTGCCAAACAATGAGATCATCCAACCGGACCGCACAGCCAGCGTGGGTCCGGCACACCACGTGCCCATACGGTTGCTGGAGAGAAGCGGTGCACCCCGGCTCCTCACAACGAACAGTATGTAAGTGTAAAAAAGTACATGAACCTACCACTCTAAGCAACCTAAAGCTGGAAGGCCAGGGTATTTCCGCTTACCACCGGAATGCTCCGGTGGAGAAAACCCTCGTCAGAGACAAGACCACCAAGCCATAACTTAAACAGAGTGGAAGGCAAGATACTCCCGGTCACCGGAATACTCCGGCGGAACGGAAAGTTCGAGACAACAGGGACCCACCACAAGGGCTGCCAGCAAAAAAGACGGCGGAACCCCAGGGTGGAGCACCGGACTCAATAAACACATAAAATAAGTATAGTGGCGGAGTGAGAAAACCACTCCGCCAGATAATATAAATATATATAAGATACAAGTGATGGTAAAAATGAGAAAATCAACTCCGGAGACCGGAGGTATCCCTCTCTCTCTCTCTCATTCACTCCCCCTCTCTCGGACCTCCCCGCCAGGGAAACAAAGGTGGATGAGGTGCCCGTCATGAAAGGCCAAGTATAATATAAGCTGGAGCAGGCATCAACAACCCAACCAAAGCAACCCGATGGAGAGTGGGCAAGATCAAGGAAAGAATGTTCGAAACCCGCTCGATCTTGGAGAGTGGTAAACGAAACATCAAAACAAACACAGCGCTGCCGGGGACTAGTTCTGGGAGGGAACGAATCTCTCCACCAGAGGAAGTCCCCAACTCGGAGAAAACGCCATCTAGCGTCACCCGCACGAGAAAAGGCAAGAGCTGGCCTGAGATGAGGGGGGGGGAGGGTGGTGGGGTAGGGAAGAGGAGTAGGCTAAGAAGAGTGAAAACAGGAGACAAGGGAAAGTAATTCACCCGCTCGACTGCAAGCACACGCCACGCCAAGAAACATAATATGAGCTTGGCAGGACAAGCCTACTCCTGAGGGAAGGGATGCGACCAAGAACTCAACGCCCGACTCCTGACTAGGCAAAGCCTAGGTGAACACCCGTGCTTAGGCATAGCCTAGGCTAACGGAAAGGAATAAGGGAAGGGTGGAGGAAGGAATAACAGGGAGAGAAATTCTGTGCCGAGAACCAACCAGGACCGAAAAGGAGGGGGCAAAAAAGGCAAATAGCCTAGAGGAGGCACACCCAATGAACTCTACTCCTTCGAAAAGAAGGGGGAGAACAAAGGGGCTCACTCTGCCACCCTAAAACCGGCCATGGAAGAAACAGCAACAAAACTCCCTCAACCCGATGATCCGCCCCACACCTAACCTATGAGGAGGGCGAGAGGACAAGGAAGCAATACGAGCCTAACATGATAGGCAAGGGAGAAAAACCCACACACAATATAAAATAAAAACCATCACAATAAACACAATATACATAAAAATTATTTCTAAGAAAATAATGTGCTCATGCGAGGTGCGTAGCCTAACTCCGAGGAGCGGCCAGACCTAGAGCTGACGCTACCCCGAAGAGGCAACAAAATATATATAGCACCAACACAAAATATAATAATAATAATAGTAAATAAGTAAGACCAACTAGGAACTCATCCTGGAGGGGAGACCTAAGCGAGGAATGACGGGAACCCTATAGGGGGGACTCGTTATGGGGGTCATTAAAAATAAAACAAAACCCCAATAAAACCACCGTAGGAAACACCACCAGGAAGAGATCCGGGGGGAAAAGATAAGTAATATAACGACAAGGAGACAACCCCGACAGAAAAGACTGAAGGGGCAGCCTCACGGTCGGCATGGCTGGCTAGGGGACGCCGTGGCGTCATAACAACAATCTCATAATTGTGAAATATGGACAGATGCAGCCAAACTTATCGAAAAAACCCCACAATAAGATGGTACTTAACTTAGAGATGGTGAAA
Organism: Macrobrachium rosenbergii; assembly: GCF_040412425.1. NCBI lineage: Eukaryota > Metazoa > Arthropoda > Malacostraca > Decapoda > Palaemonidae > Macrobrachium > Macrobrachium rosenbergii. The sequence continues at coordinate 41,738,288 of NC_089788.1, forward strand.
CTGCTAGAAGACATGGCGAAAAGCAGGAAAACACCCAAAAAAGCACAAGCACAAAATTCTCAGTGAAGATAGTCACGTGCTAGAAAATGGAATGAAGTAGATGGTGCTGGTGTTGCCGGTCTGGCGGACGCCTGTGCGTGGGGGCTGTAACGGCTCACCGCTCTCTTCCGGGGGTTTTGACATAGGGATGTCTATCGAGTGTAGCTCTGTGGTTGTGATCCTTTCAATCACCCTTGGTTATACCGACGTCTTCCTTAGGGAAGACGCTCGATCTGGGGGGTAGTAACCCCAGCATTCCTGAAAGCTCTTTTTCTCTGGTATATCTAGCAATTTATACCTAGAAATTCGTGATAGTATGGAATTTCACCGGCTGACACGGGGCTGGACTCAGAAATGTTTATTTTGCTCAGAACTGTTGCTGCAAATTACAACTTCAATGAATACTGTAAAGCTTACTACTGCATTTAAGTATCAATGATTCCAGAACCGTAGAATATGATTGAAAGTTATAGGAGGTCAAGCAAAAAGCAAATACATTAAGACTGAAGCTCCTCCCCCTTCTAAAGTTGCCAGATGTCGCATTAATTAGCAATATATGTCCGAAGATTAAAAAAAAATGTATCCTCACCTTCCTTGCCGAGTGTTGCTGTCCAAGGAGGGCCGCAGACTAACCACCCAGGGAAGAGTGTCCTAACTAAGTTATGATATATCCCTAGCCTATTGTACCACAAAGTGATCAACAGTATCAATATAACCTAAATATCCTCGTAAGTTTTAAGTACTGCCTGTCGGCCAAGCCATTACAATGTTATTTTTATTGATCCTAGAATACTGCTCATATGTAATCCTAGGCCTATTTGCTCTTTCTTTGCCTAGTATAGGGTATTACCTAATCCAGATTTTTATGGATCACACTTAAATATATAGGCTATATAAAACCAGCAACTTACTAATAAGTAAACTCATAGTTAGGCTACTACTTTTGTCTGTCCTAGGTTGTTGTTTGTATCCAATTCTAAGTTGTTTGGTTACCTATATAAAACAGTAACCCAATAATGTGTAATCTTATAGCTAGGCTATCACTTACTCTAATCTAGGATACTGCCTAATCCGGATTATTTAATTCACACTTAAGGGTATGGGTTATGTACAACACAATTGCCTTAGTATGTAGTCTTACAGCTAGACTACCATCTCATGCAGCACAGGTTACTATTTTCATCTAGTCCTAGACTACATGGTCTAGGCTAATGATTTAGTCCAATAATGGGATGTTTTGTAAAAGTTTATCACTTAAGTTAATAATTGGTACTGCCTAGTCTTGAATTATTTTAGTTCACGTGTAAGTATACAGGCTATATAAAGGGAAAAATTCTGTAGCCTGTTTATCAAATCCTAGTATCCTTGGTGTAGTTTAGGATGCTGCCTAAGACCATAAAAGTATATGTCTTTAAAGGTTCTTATTTACCTTAATTTAGGTTACTACCTAATCCAGGTTATTTAAATCACCTTTAGGATATGTAATCCTAGGTTATAGGCTACAGACAACATCTACTATAGTCTAAGCTATTGTAGACATCATTATCTGAAAGGATTATCTGAATTAATAATAAACTGTGGAACATTTCTCTAGTTAAAACTTCAAATTTATTCGCTTTTCACAAATAGCAAAGAGATCGTGAGAGAGCACCGACCATGTGCTTGTAAAACAAAGCCTGGTTCCAGGTTTCCATACACAAACACCTGTTCCACAGTTTAAACTAACGCTTTTTAACGGGAGCTTAAAAATAAGCTCTTAACTTTCAAGTTTAGATGTTTCCGTGATCCTCACTGATGAAAAGCTCGAGGAACAATGTGATTTTTGTGAGGAGCACTAGCTTGACATCCAGACTTTATGCTGACCAAAGAGATAATGGCTCCTGGTCTTTTATCTGCCCGGTCAAAAACAAGATGACGGACGTATATGCTCAATAGTCACTTCTTACAGGTTTTGACATAGGAAAACTGGGTTCATCTTCGCTGAAGATAAGGAAAAATGCCCTCATCTAGATAAGGAAAAATGCCCTCTTATCTGAGTCCATTATACTCTATCATGTGTGTCACAGTGTTTTCATTACAACACAATATCTGTCTACACGACTAGGCTAAAAGATATTTCTTTGATATTAGTTTGGCTGCCATGGAGCGCTGGTACGCCACGGAGGGGTAACTCCTTGAGGATGAAACAATTGACTAAACTATCAAAAAGAAGTTATATCAGGAACAAATGTAATACCCTTCTTGAAAAACGTGCATTTATATTTCATAATTCTGACTTCTTCAGAAATGCAACGCACAATATCTACAAGATGTACAATTTATTTATTAACAAACTGGCTATCACATCTTCATAGGTCACTAAGCACAAGATACAAAGACTGCAGATTGGACAGCAAACAACCTAAATGAGATAGCAACTAATGTGAGAGACCCAAGTTTTTACTGTGATTCACAACAACAAAAACAACAGCAAGACTTCTGACAGAAAATGTGAGAATCACAATAAATACAAAAGAGGCAGAGAAATGACTTGACATAAACACCTCAGAAAAAGGGAAACAACAACAACAAAAATAGGAAGAGCATGAGAACTTCATGTGTACTACCTACCTAAGACAACCCAGCTTTAAAGCTTTTTACCACACCTGAGGCAATATTTCACTCACTAGGATAACAGGATCTTTTTATAAATATCTAACTGGGTACCTGCTTAAAACTGTAAAACATTGGGGTATATATGGCAACAATATGTAGTTGTATAAACACTCAAGGTAAAAATATTTACTGTATTACAGTTGTTTTCATAACATATATATTTAATTTCTGAGTAAAAAAGTACAGAAAATAAAGAGCAGTTGTTACAAAAAAGTCACTTACTTTATTGAGGACAGGTTTGGTGGATAAAACATTGTAAATGAGTTCCAAGGAGGCATTTTTTTGACCTTCAGCATTGATGCAGTGTATTGCAGGTGTTCTACGGTCGTCAAAGAAAGGGGGAGATTTCCACTGATCATAATTTGTTTCTACCAGATACCAGCTACCAGAGTCAGACTCTTTCGACCATAAGTCTACAGTACGAAATTCATCGCGCCAACGGGTGATAATACTTCCCTGAAATGGGGATAAATTCTGTAGTTAATAAAATGCAATTATGGGAAAAATTCTACAATCATGTCATACAATTTTTTTAATACTTGAAACATGACAAATTTATTAATTTGTATTTTTCATAGCTAACAAACCTGCAGTCTTAACTTACGGATGATTCTTCTAGTGCCAGCTGGAAACCGGTAAAAATAACAAACAAGGAATTGGTGGCAACAAGGTAGGCTGATAGGCCTAGGTGGCAAGCGTCAAGTTCCTTCTCACATGTATTGAAGGAATGATGCCTCAGTGTCTTCCATCCCAGGAAACTTGATTGAGGGGTGGCTAGAGGTGGGCCATATAAGTTAAGACCACAAGTTTGTTAGCTATGAAAAATACAAACTGATTAATAAATTTGTCTTTTGTTCACATGCAGAACAAACCTGGGTCTTAACTTATGGACAGAATCACTTTTGGAGGGAGGAAAGAAAGTCTGGCATCGACTGGAGGTTCAGCACACCTGGTAACTCTTCCTGGCTTATAGAAGCCTATGGAAGGGAAACAAAACCTCTGACATAATGTGATTATTTAGCAGTCAGACTTCTGGGATTCCGTACAATGTGATGAGACAATGTAGGAGGAAGTTAAAGAACTATATCTGTAGATAACAAGCCTTCATGGCCACCAATAGTTTGCTGTCAATCCTCTCTCCCCTTGCTAGAGAGAGGAGGGATTTGCTTTTGCCAAAGTTTTATATTCGTGTAGAAATAAACAAAACTTAAACAAAAAGGCTGCAGTCCCATCTGTACAAGACCCGATCCAGCACATGATGGAATGATTTCTTTCATTCTCACTTTCATACCATCATCTTAGGTCAAATACAAACTGTCTCGCTAGGGGCACTGTATGAGTTAAACGTGTTGAGCAGCCACCACTGGACCCAACGAAAAAGTCCAAGGACCTGTGGGCAACATCCCGCAGATAGAAGGAAGTGAAGGTGGTCTGACGAAGCCATGTGCCAGCCTCCAAAATCCTTTGAACAGGCAAGTTCTTTTTAAATGCCAAAGAAGGGTGTAGCCCCCTAACATCATGTGCTCTTTCATGCACTGTGTTACAACTGGAGCGCGAAGTCAAACCATAGGCTTGTCAAAAGGTGATCGTATTCTTGGACACTTCTTTCTTGTTCCAGCCAGTGCTAAGGAAGTCTTCAGCAACCTGGTCGGGGAGGTGGCGAGTCCTTATCAGGTAGGAGCTTAGTGCTCTGACAGGGCAAATGAGCAATTCATCCGGATCATTATCAATAAAGTTATTAAGAGACAGAATTGAGAAGGAATCAAATCTATCATCATGACAAGAGGGGTTCTGGGTCTTACCCATGAATTCCAGGAAAAATTCGAAGGCTACAGACATCCAACCCCTCGTATGCTTGACATCACAAAATAGGCCATGAAGTTCACCAACTCGCTTCGAGGAGGCCAGAGCCAGCAGGAAAACCATCTTGAAAGTTAAGTTCCTATCTGATGCACGACACAGAGGCTCAAACAGGGCACAGTTGAGGCTGCCCAGTACCAAAGTCAGGTCCCAACTGGATGGTCTAAGCTCTTTTGGAGGACAAGACTGCTCAGAGCTCTTGAGAAGCATTGAGATCTCCCACGAAGAACAAAGATCTACATCTTCCATTCGTTAAACTGCACTCAAGGCAGCTCTGTAACCCTTGATGGAAGACACAGAAAGTTGTTTCCCTCTGTGGAGAAAAACAAAGAAGTCCGCTACCTGCTGAACAGAAGCTCTGATTGGAGAGAGACCCCATGGATGACACCAACCACAGTAAACGGCCCACTTACCTTGGTACACGGCTGAGGAAGATCTGAGATAGCCAGACATCTCTGATGCTGCTCTGCGAGAAAAGCCTCTCGCTCGGAAATACTGAACAGTCTCCAGCCATGAAGAGATAGGGACTCTACTGAGTGGTGGAATCTCTGGAAGTGCAGTTGACACAGAAGGTTGTGCCATGGAGGAATCTTTCTCGGAGCTTCTGACAGTAGAGTTAGAAGATCAGGGAACCATTCCGCGTGGGGCCACATGGGAGCAACTAGTGTCATTCTGAGGTTCTGAGAGGCCATTACCCTGTTCAGAACTTGACGGATCAGGCAATATGGAGGGAAGGCATAGACCTCCAGATTGTCCCAGGAGTGTTGCAGGGTGTCCTCCGCAACTGCATATGGATCTGGAGCCACGGAACAGAAGACCTCTAGTTTTCTGCTGAACCTCATTGTGAACAGGTCTATTGAGGGTCTTCCCCACAGATGAAAGAGCCTGTTTGTAATGTCCTGGTGCAGAGACCACTCTATTCCTATGACCTGACTCCGATGACTCAGATTGTCCGCCACTACGTTCCTCCTGCCCGGGATATACCTGGCAGAGAGAGCCACTGAATAATCCATCACCTATTGCTGAAAGAGCACCGTCAGGGAGTGTAGTTGGCGTGACACCAGCCCCTGCCCCCCCCGCTTGTTTACATAGGCCACCACCATGATGTTGTCTGACAAGAGCACCATGGAGTGCCCCATTACCCTCTCCTGAAACTGTTGAAGAGCTAGGAAGGCAGCCGTGCACTCCAGAATGGTGATGTGAAGCTGCCTCTTTTGTGTAGTCCACACTCCGGATGTTACAAGACCTTCTAAGTGTGCTTCCAAACCCTCGCACGAGGCATCTGAGAACAGGATCACCTCTGGAGGTGGAGAATGAAGAGAAACCCCTACAGCCAAGTTCCTGTCATCCAACCACCACGACAGGTACTCTCTTGCTTCTTGCATCAGCGGAACCAGAAAATGAGGAGGATCCCTTGCAGGGGACCAAAACTCTTTCAGCCTCCACTGCAGCGACTGAAGATGTAGACGACTGTGAGGGACCAACTTCTCTATGGAGGTTAACAGACCCAGCATCATTTGCCACTGACAAGCTGGTTGGGACTGCTCCAAGACGAAGGACTGAGCTACAGCCTTGAACTTTCCCATTCTCTGATCTGACGGGAAAACATTTGATGAGGCTGTATCTATGACCAAGGCCAGGTAAAGATCTTCTGACTGGGGAATAGATGTGACTTCTCCAAATTGACCTTGATGCCCAAGTTGCGAAAAAACTGAAGAAGACGGTCCCTGTCTTGGATTAGCTTTTCCTGAGACCCCACCAAGACCAGCCAGTCCTCAAGGTATTTGAGAAGGTAATCCCCTGGGAGTGGGCCCAAGATGAAACCAGGGTGCATACTCTGTTTGAAAAATTGAGGGGCTGTTGAGAGGCCAAAGCACAAGACTTTGAACAGGAAAACTGACTCCCCCGCCCCACCGCCCCTGCAGCTGAAGTGGAGAAACTTCCTGGAGGAAGGATGAATTGGGATCTGGAAATTGCATCCTTCAGGTCTATTGAAGGATAAGACCCAAACTGCTCATCAGGTAGTCCCAGCCTTCTATCCCTTCACCTTTAAAATAATTAATCATGTAAAGGCAGATTTTCAGAATTTTGTGGTAACTGGGAAGCGAGAGCCAATGGCAGAACTAAAGCCATTTCCCCCTCTCATCCCAGTGTCTGATAATTCTACTGAGGAAAAGGTAATGCTTGTCCTTCCTTTTGAAATGAAAAAGCTCCCTCTGAACGTGGCTACTCAACAGTTTGGGACCCCTATGAGAAAAATCTCAGAGGGGACAACCTTGGCCAAATTTCATGCTAGGCTTCACCTCCTCAGTATTATAACCTCTACTACCTCGCTGGAAGTTGCCATCAAAAGGCTTCCAGAATCTTCCAAAACAATTTTTGCTGTTGTGGCCAATCACTTTTGCAAACCCTATGGGAAGCATGCTATGATTTTCTAGAGTGTCACACAAAGGCTCAGATGGAAACATTGGAGGGCTCCAATATGTTACTTCCCAATGTAACCTCCTTATTACATTCTAACGCCTTCCATAAGGACCTTTTTGAGGAGTCTGTTGTGACGCAAGTCAATGAACAAGCCCGACAACAGAATTGCACAGTACACGTTCTCCTTGGAAAAGGGGAATCTGGGAAGCAAAGGACTCGAGAGTTTCCTTTTCCTAAACCAAAGGAGGTTCGCTGACTTTGAGTCATTCAAGTGTTCAGTCACCCTTAAAGGATTCTCTCAAAAACAGATGGGACAACAGTAGCAAAAGCAACTCCTGGAATGCCTACCAAAGGCAAAGGAAGAGGTGGAGCCCAATAGGAATTGTATAGTTGGGGGTCAGCTTCTACAGCATCACATGCAATGGAAGTCCTCCCCTTGGGGACACAGTATTATCTTCAACAGGGCTAGGGTGGAAATGGTCTCATCCTCCCCACCCCCATTTAAAGAGGTTTTTCCAAAAACCAGACCCCTCTTTAGAAGATTACGTGCAGAAGGCCCTTTTAAAGGGAGCCATAGAGAAACATGCTTATATCTGCCACCAAGCATGTCTCTTCAGTGTCCCCAAGAAGGATTCCTCCAAATGGAGGGTGATCTTTGACCTACCAAAATTGAACAAACGTGTTATTTGCCACAAGTTCTAGATGACTACTGTTGCCAAAGTGCATTCAATCATTCCACAAGAGACCTGAACCATTTCTATAGATCTGAGAGATGCATACTGGCACATCCCTATTGCTGTTCCCTTCTGCTCCTTCCTAGGATTCCGGATAGGGAAGGAAACGTACAGATTTAAAGTCATGCCCTTAGGGATAAACATTTCTCCAGGTTTTACAAAATTAGTAGCAGTAGTTGTCCGAGAACTCAGGAAAAAAAGGAATTCAACTGGTAGCCTACCTAGACAACTGGCTAATGTGAGGGCCCACCTAAAAAGAATGGTTTTCTAATAAACTGTAACAAATCCCGCCTTACACCCAGCAGATGTTTTCAGTGGCTGGGACTTTGTTGGGATACTCTTCACCAACAGTTGTCTCGTCCCACCAATACTCAAAACAAAATAAGGAAGGACCTGAAAAGGTTTCTTGCACAGCCCAGCATTTCCAGACACCAACTGGAATGTATGATGGGCCTGTTACAGTTCGTACCTGTGGTACACCCTATCCTTAGATTGTAACTAAAAAACTTAAACAAATTTTGGCTATTGCACACAAGAAAAAAAGATTTGTGATCAGCTTCATCAAAGGAATCAAAAAGTTGGGGAGATACTCTGGCCATGGACTTTGAAGGGGTCTCTGGAAAAACAGGTTACCCTGACTCCTCTGTCTGTACGAGTGATAACACACACGGATACCTCCTTGACAGGTTGGGGAAGTCACTAGGAGGATCATCAGGTAGCAGGGAGGTGGCCACCTGCTCTGAGGAAGTGTCATATAAACTTTCTGGAGCTGATGGCTGTTTTTCTGTCTCTCAGAAAACTGAAACCTCCAAAAGGGACACACATTTTGTTGGTCGTAGACAACAGGACTGCAATGTTCTGCATCAAGAGGTTGGGCTCACGTTCACCTCCTCTCAATAAAGTAATGCTATCCATCCTTCGGTTGATGCAAGCAATGAAGTCTCTCAATGTAACAGCAGACTCTCTACCAAGGAAAACAACAGGCTTGACATAGAGTATGTTAGACAATCACTCTTTTCAATTAATTGCCAACAACATGCTTCCACACCTGGAAGTGGATCTGTTTGCCACATGTGAGAACCACCAACTTCCAGTATATGTGTCTCTGAACCTGGACAATCAAGCAATAGCAAAAGATGCATTCCTAAAAGAATGGAACAAATGGAGGATGATGTACCTTTTTCCCCTACTGTCCCAGATTTCAAAGGCTTTGAACAAGATTCTAACCTTCAAAGGAACTGCTTACTTAATAGCCCTAAATTGGCCAAACAAGCACTGGTTCCTATTACTTCAACAACAGGTGAAGAACTCAATTCCATTACCATCTGCTGTTTTATCACAGACAGTAGGAGGGAAAGTCAGCTACGCATCCTCCTTTCTGAGCCGAGACTTTCAAGGGTGGATTTTTAAAATCTTGTCTACCGTGAAAATTACTTTCCCAACATTGCTAGGTACCTAGTGCAGAAACTACGGACATCATCTATTCGACAATACCAGTTCATATGGAAAGTATGGTTAGAGTGCAGTAAACACCCCAATTCACGGGGGATGCGTACCACAGCCCCCCTGTGAATAGTTAAAATCTGCGAATAGTTAACAACCCCCCCTCTAAAAATGCTTATAACTGCCTATCTTGAAAGTTCAAATACCAAATGTATACCTTAAACTAGCACCCTTCATCAAATATACCTCAAACTATTATCTTATCACTGCATTAATCATGGAAATTATATTATTAATATCATTTCAGTCATTTTCAACATTTTACCCTTAAGAATATATATGCACATACTTCTAGCCCTTCTATTTTAACACAATTCTCTTTTAAATTTATAGTCATACTCATTTTATTCAAGGTTTTCTTACCTATTAACAATGGTACATCAACCTGAAAAATTTCTCTTCAAATAAAACTTTTTGTTTTTCAATATCACTGGTATTTCCATTACTCCTTTTGATTTGTATGATGACTCACCAAAATTAAATACTTTATTAAACTCTATTATTATCATTCATTCTCTTTAATTCTCCCTTATTCAAACCCACGACAATGTGTGCTAGTCACAATTTCCCACAAACTATCGATTTTCATCCTGTGTCTAAAATCGCATCAACCTCTTCCCAAGATTCTTCCAATATTTTACTAGCTTCTCCCTTATACACTTTTTCCTCTTCTTGTCCATTTTCTAGTTTCTTCTTATTTTGAAAATTCTGAGGGCAATCCCTAGCCCAATGCCATTCCGATTTGCATACTGCACATGTTAGTTTCCCTTCTCTATTTATAGGATTTCTTCTGCCGCTACCTTGATTCCATTTTCCAAGATATCTTTAGTTTTCTCTCTCTCTCCCAAAATTCGCATAGCCTTTTATTCTTTCCATTAACTGTGACACTGTTCCATATTCCAACTTTCCTTGACCACAAGCTGTTAATACCATTTGTTTTTTATTGTCTGCGAGATTTGCTTGTTCTAATACATGAAGACCTTTTGCTTCTCATTCAAGCATGATTTTCCCTATCATTCTACTACACTGATTCTGCCTCCTCATACCTAATTATAAAATCTCTCATTTTTTCACTAGATTCTATTTCTATTTTAAAATAATTTTCCACATTACTGTAATTTTCCATTAGAGTATCTTTCAGTTATAATTCATCTAGTTTGGATAAGATTATCTTTGAACCCTCTTTATGTTCATTTCTATCTTTCCATTCTGTCACTTCCAAAGCTTTTCCTTTTAAGCTCATTCTTATCTCTATCCCTGGATATTTCACTTCTCCACACACCACAAGCCAATCTTCAATTTGTCCTCTCCATCCTTTATACTCACCCTGTATCCTGCAAAATCTCAGACATTCTCTTCTCCATTTCCATTCCATCCCCAAATGCTTGCTGTCAGATCCGTCCACTTCTGACTAACCATGCTCTGCTACCACCTACCACTGTTTCCGTTGCACTTCTTGTCCAATCCAGCTCACAACCACAACAAACAAACAAAAGGTTGACTTACAAACCAACCAACAAACCACAAATGAGAGCTTTCTTAGCCTTACGCCACCAAGACTTGCGCCATTTCAAACATATGGAGCAGGCTGCTTTAAAAACATGTAATAAAATTAACAGTGTACTTTGTAAGCATTTCTTAAATGTATAATGCATATACCTACTTCACTAACCGCAGAAATAAAAATAAAAAAATAATGATTAAATTTATAAAACTGACAGATAACCAGCATAGACGACTTTCCCTCCTACTGTCTGGGATAGAACAGCGGACATTAGTGGAATTGATCTTATCGCCCATTGTTGGAGTAGTAGGAACCAATGCCTGTTTGGCCAATTTGGGGCAATTAAGTAAATTGTTCCTTTGAAGGTTAGAAGCTTGCTCAAAACCTTCGAAATCTGGGACAATGGAGGAAAAAGGTATATTGTCCTCCATTTGCTCCAGTCTTGCCGTTGCTTGACTGTCCAAGTTCGGAGACATACACTGGGAGTCTGTGATTCTTGTATGTGGCAAAGAGGTCCACTTCCGGTTGTGGAAGCATGTTGGCTATTGTTTGAAAAGAGTTTTTGTCCAACATCCACTCTGTCGAGGCTGTCGTTTTCCTTGATAAAAAGTCTGCTATTACATACCCTGTGAGGTGAATTGCAGAGAAGTACCAATTCACTGCTTCGCTATCCAAAGGATGGCTAGCAATATCATGTTGCAAGGAGATGAATGTGATCCCGACCTCTTCATGCATGACATTACATTCATGTTGTCTAGAACCAACAAAATATGTCTCTTCAGGAGGTTTGAGTTTTTGAGAGAGAAAAAGACAGCCATCAGCTCACGGAAATTGATATGACACTTCCTCAGAGTAGCTGACCACCTCCCTACCACCTGACGATCCTCCCAATGTCCTCCCAACCTGTCAACGAGGCATCTGTGTGTATTGTCACTCTTACAGATGGAGGAGTCAGGGTGACCTGTTTCACCTGAGATTCCTTGCAGGTCCGAGGCCAAGGTATCTCCCCAACTTTGTGATTCTTTTAACGAGGTCAGTCTCGCATCTTTTTTCTTGCATGCGATAGCCAGAATTTGTTCACATATTTTAATTGCAATCTGAGTATTAGATCTATTACTGACGTGAACTGCAGCAGGCCCATCATACGTTCTAATTGCCATCTGGAAACTCTGGGCTGTGCAAGGAATGTTTTAGGTCTTTCCTTATTGTGTTTTGAGTATTGATGGGGAGAGACAACAGGCCCTGAAGAGTATCCCAACACAGTCCCAGCCACTGAAGGCGGGATTTTTTCCAGTTTATTATACAACCTTATGACTGTAGTCTGTTGACCCCTTCCTGATGGCCACCAACGGGTCCCCCATCCTCTCCTACGGCACCCGGCTCCTGTCGATCTCCATCCTTGGCCGGAGGTATTTGTGAAACTTCGTCGTCGCGGACGTAAGGACCCGGCTCCTGGGTGCGGATTCTCTCACCCACTTTGGGCTGGCAGTCGACGTCGGTCGCAAGTGTCTCCTCGATACTTACTCCTGCCAGTCCCTCCTGTTGGCAACGGGACCCAGCGCGCCTACCATCTGCTCCGTTGCCTCCCACCAATATGCCCAGCTGCTGAAGGAGTTCCCCGACGTATTCAGGCCCGAGCTCCGTCAGGTACCCGGGGCCCCAAAACATGTCATCTACCATCACATAAAGACGAAGGGGCCCCCTGCACATGCAAAGTTCCAGAGGCTTCCCCCTCGGTGCCTTCAGGAGGCCAAGGACGCCTTCACCGAGATGGAGCGGATGGGCATATGCAAGAAGGCCTCCAGCCTGTGGGCCTCTCCCCTCCACATGGTGCAGAAACCGGATGGCTCCTGGAGACCCTGCTGCTACTACAGGAGGCTCAACCTTGCAACTGAACCTGACCATTACCCTCTGCCGAACATGCAGGACCTCACAGCCTCCTTCCACGGGGCCAAAATATTTTCTAAGTTGGATCTTTTAAAATCTTACTTTCAGGTACCAGTTGCTCCAGAGGATATCCCAAAAAAACGCCATCATCACGCCCTTCGGGTCCTACGTCTTCGCCTTCTCCATCTTCGGCCTGAGGAATGGGGCGACTTTCCAGCGGCGGATGGACAGCATCCTGGGGGACCTGAAGTTCTGCGTCTGCTACGTGGATGATATCCTTATATTTTCCAGGTCCCATAAAGAGCATCAGAGGCACATCCGGTCAGTCCTGCAGCTCCTGTAGGAGAACGGCCTCGTCGTCAGATTTGACAAGTGCACCTTCGGCGTCGAGAAAGCTGACTTCCTAGGGCACGAGATATCCCCAGATGGCGTCCGCCCGCTCACATCAAAGGTCGCAGCCGTCACCAGGTTCCCCGTCCCCACCTCTGTCAAGGCCGTCCAGGAGTTCCTCGAGATGGTAAATTACTACAGGAGGTTCATCCCCGGGATCGCACATACCATGGCCCCCCCTGATGGAGATCCTGAAGGGCCAACCAAAATCCTTAGTGTGGGGACCCAACCAGCAGCAGGCCTTCTCCCTGACGAAGGCTGCCCTCGCCGAGGCAACTGCCTTGGCCCACCAGGATCCCAGCGCTCCCCTCCAACTGACAACGGATGCCAGTAGTGTCGCCTGCGGAGCTGTCCTGGAGCAGATCGTCGACAGCACCCCCCCTCAATCGCCTTCTTCAGCAAAAAGTTCAACCCGCGGAGGCCCGCTACAGCACCTTCAACAGGGAACTCTGCGCAGCGTACCGGGCGGTCCGGCACTTCAAGCTCCTCCTGGAGGGTACGTCCTTCACAATCTACACGGACCACCAGCCGCTGGTTCACGCCTTCACCAAGCAGGGGGACGCATGGTCTTCTAGGTAGCAGCGACACCTCGCGACCATCGCATGGTTCACCTGCTCAATCAAATACCTCCCCAGCAGGGAGAACCCTGTAGCAGACGCCCTCTCCAGAATCAAGCTCAACGTGGTGCAGCTCGGGATCAACTACGAGGACCTCGCCCGGGAACAGGCTCCCGACCCGGAGACTCCAGCCTACCGCACCGCCATCACGTCTCTGAAGTGGAGGGATGTGGCCCTCGCCCCTGGGGGACCAAAACTCCTCTGCGATGTCAGCACCGGCCAGCCGCGGCCCCTGGTGCCCGCCACCCGCCGCCACCAGGTGTTCAATGTCATCCACGGGCTGTCCCACCCCTGGCAGGACGACGGCCAAGCTGCTGACAGAGAAGTTCGTCTGGCAAGGAATGCGGAAGGACGCGAGGACTTGGGCGAGACAGTGCCTTCGGTGCCAAACTAGCAAGATAGGTCGTCACACCGAGTCTGGAGTAGGTGAGTTTCCATAGCCGGGGCGGCGGTTCGGCCACATACACATCGACGTCGTCGGCCCTCTTCCCCCATCAGGCGGGGCCAGATATCTCCTGACGATGGTCAACCACTCAACCAAGTGGCCCGAAGCGACGCCCATGCAGGAAGCCACCGCCAGTGCGTGCGCCAAGGCCCTCCTCTCCAGCTGGATCAGCCGGTTCGGCATCCCGGACCACATAACCACTGACAGGGGCCCTGCCTTCCTGTCCGAGTTGTGGTCCGCCCTGCCACGCCTGCTGGGGACATCTCACCACACCACCATCACTTACAACCCCACAGCCAACGGCTTGGTGGAGAGGTTCCACAGGTCCCTGAAGGCGTCCCTCATGGCCCGCTGCACCGCTGAGGATTGGAAATACCAGCTGCCTGGGTTGTCCTCGGGCTGAGAACCGCCCCCAGAGCCAACGGCGACCCACCCGCAGCGGATAAAATCTACGGGGAGCCCCTCGTAGTCCCGGGCGAACTGGTCACGGAGGACCGCCACAACCCGTCAGTCCAGAGGCTTCGCGACATAGTCGGCAAGTTCGCCCCCCTGTAAGCGGACATACTGTATACCAACAGGTCAGTTGCCTTCAAGCCTCCTGGCTTGTCCTCCATCACTCACACCTTCGTTAGGGATGACTCCGTCCGCCCACCGCTGACCAGGCCCTACAAGGGGCCCTTCCGCATGCTGGAGAGGAACAACAAGGCTTTCCGTCTCGCCCTTCACAGAAAAGACGACTGGGTGTTGATCGACTGCATCAAGCCCGCCCTCCTGGAGGAGGAAACAGACGTCACTGCACCGCACCCTCTGCCTGAGCAGTCGTCTCTGCAGCTGGGCCGCCGCAGAAGGTGGTCATGAGGCTGCCGCAGGAGGAGGTCACGAGGCCGCTGCAGAAGGAGGTCACGAGGCCGCCCCCGCAAACATCCGCCCACACCCGCAGCCAGCCGCTCCCACACACAGCGCAACTCACCGCTCACTTCGCGTAGTCGTGGCACTCTTCAGTGCCCCGGCAGATGCGTGGATTAATCAGACGTTACCCACGTCTTGGGGGGGGGGAATATTTGTAAAGTCCCCGCTAAGCAGGTCTTCTATGATGGCGACCCGTTTTCTAGGCCGCTCTTAAGATAACGGGTCATCCAGGATCGGCCATACCCAATCATTTAAACTGATCTATGTAAATATTTACCTGTTACTAACTTGTATGGCATATGTTTCTTTTGCTCATGTCATCAACTTCATTATTGTTCATTTTTGCAACTCAGTGTATTTATTCATTGTATTTACTGTATTGTTAAATGTTACTGACCTCAGGTCACCCTGGTTCTCAGTGTATTCCTCAGCGTGACATCAGTCCGCCGCTATATAAACTGCCTGTGTCCTCAATAAATCAGCAGTAACTTTCTCCTGCTCGTTTCTTTAGCACCTCTTAAAGGTTCAATAAAATAACTTAGTTTTTTACGACTTGGTAGCATATCTGTAAGGCTACACACTAGTACGGTCTTATGCAGCCTATATCCTTAAAGGTGATATAAACCTACAACAGGCAGTAGCCTAACCAGATTAAGAAGGAACCCCTTCTTAAGGAATATCCTACAATTAGCCTAAAACAGCGATGGCTGAATATCAGGTAAAAGGGTAGTCTCGGCAATGTAAAACAGAAAACCAGATTATAAGAGGATAATTTTCTGTATAGTTTATATCCTTAAGTTTTAAAAAAGCCTAGAATAGGTTAAGCGAGAACCTTCCAAGAAATCCTCTATTCTTAGCCTAATGTACATTATACCAGAAACATTAACCTAAGCTAAATAAAACAGTAGTTTGGGCTACTTAAACAAATTAGTTCATAGCAGTTAGTGTGAATGGCATGAAAATTAGAATTAAAAAATTCACTTAGCTACTGCAAAGGACTAACAGTGTATAAGTATGAAAACTAAACTAAACCTTAGAAGGTTCAACATTGATATTTAATTAAATGTATTACAACTGCACACTTGCAATCAAGTTAACCTGTAATATGGAAACTATATGAGAAACTACAGAAGTGTCCCTCACTTGAAAACAATTAATACTAACTAGCTTCTAATAACAACTTGTTTTATATCACTACAGAGCCACCATTAGGCAGGATCCTCAGCTCAAGTGTTCTGTAGCAAATTGCTCGGTTCACTTTTAGCCAGTGGTTACGGCCCATACCACCTGCCGTGAGCATAGTCCTTGTAAAAAACAAGGAAATTTTGCGTTGGTTGCCAGATGTGGGCGAGATTTTGTAGTATGCTCCTGGCAGCAAGTTTTAAGGATGAAACAGCTCCTTTTAAGCTCTCTCGATGGGTCCTAGGGTTCAGTAGGGGTCAGGGAGGGGGAGATTATATCTTTCCGGCAGCAGATATCTAACCCTTTCTCAGAACAACATCAATGTTTGGGCCAAAACCCAGTAACATCAGTCCCTAATAACTGCCTACATTAAGACTGACTGGGAAAGGGTTTTAGAGGGGTGGGGGAGGCCTCAAGAAGTTTCCATGGCCTGGGGAGGTCAGATGGCTTGGCACCATTGGAGGGGAGGGGCAGTAAGGCTGGGTGAAGGAAGGCTCAGAGATGTTGTTTTGGAAGATGGGTGGAGGTGGGGGGGGGCAATTTCTAGGGCTGGGAGGGGGTGGGGATGCAGTGTTGGATGGGTGAAGAGGGTTAGGCACACCTGACTTGATAGTTTATTTGGGTTCGTGTTTTCATGTTTACAATATAGTAATTCACGTTTCATGAAAGGATATACAGTATACAGTATGCACATACAGAATATTAACCTAGGTATGTTTAAATCAAAGTCTATGTATAACACACACTCCACTTTTTATTTACATTTTATGCTATAGTATTCTTGTTTATATTTTTACGGTATTTTCTCATTTTTTAATCTATCAAACCAAAATATAATCATACTCAGAGTCAACTACACTTATAATGAAATGCAGTACAAGAAATCAGCCAAAGCAAAAAATATGACAACACGTACCTACTGTATGTATGTACACACTCATTTGATGGCACTGCGAACTTCCTGGAGTTTGTTTAGTTTCATGTTCTTATGTTTATGGTAAATTAATTGATATTTTATTCAAGTATATGTACACTACTGACATATGGTATATGGTAGAGAGAGAGAGAGAGAGAGAGAGAGAGAGAGAGAGAGAGAGAGAGAGAGAGAGAGAGAGAGAGAGAGAGAGAGAGAGAGGTAGGTATTATTACATTAAAGCTTAATACAGTAACACTCTCTCTTACACTGTTTTGTTTATATTTTAAACTACAGTATTCTCATTTATATCTTTACTGTATTTTCTCATTGTTTTGTTTTTGTTTTACAAACCAAAGGATAATGCAATTATGTGCATAGGGTACGTATGTATGCCCACACTCATTCCATGCCATCGGTGAACTTGGTTGTGAGATTCAAGACAACAGGTCTGGGTATGACTGATTTATTTCTTGTTTCAGATTTAGCTGGCCTTGTAACACCACGGGCTCTTGCTCCTAGAGCAGCCCGTAGGACTGATTTACTTTTCGGAAGCCAGGTATACATCAAGGAATGCGGACGGAAAGGTGGTCACCAACCTGCAGATCCCATGTCATGCATTTGGGCAAGCATCTGTGTTTGTTAGGTGACATATAAATGAGAATAATTCGTGTTACAATAACATACAGAAGTGGTTACATACATCGGCAGAAAGGCCGGACAATAATACGTATGGAGAGATATATAAAAATATGAAATAATAACAGGTAATATACCTAATGTGATTAATGCAGAAATGAAGAGGCGCTTGACGTCTTTACAAGTACTCCCCCTCAACAAGACAATGATTACAGAGATAATTATTGGATGACATGAAAATTAATCATGGAGGCGCTGGGGGAGCAGGAGATGAACCTTTCTCTTGGAGAACTGTGGGCAGGGGGCAACGTCGACTGCTGGATCTTCCACAGTGCGGCCTCTGGGGTGCCCATGGCCCCTCCTTGGGGGGGCGGCGGTATGTCTGCAGGCGCATTTTGAGGGGGGACCCTGGGACGTCTGCCTGCCTCCTCTCAGATTTCGCTGTCTACCAGGAATGCTGGTTTCAGCATGTTGATGGAAACCCAATCCTCCCGGCCGTGGATGTTGATGAGATACGCCTTGGTGGTAGGGCCTGGTCAAGGGTGGGCGACGGGCGTCTATCCTGATGAAGACATAAGTGCAGGAATCCAGGCCGACTGGGCGGTGTCTGTGCTGTCGGCTGATGGCGGGAAGAATTCCCCTGGAACAGCTAGTGTTTCTCCGTAGAGCTTTTCTGCAGGGGACACATCACCATCTGCCCTCGGTGCGGTGCAGAGACCCAGCAGGACCCAGGGGAGCTGGGCCTTCCAGTTTTCGTCGGTGCAACGGTGCAACGTGCCATTAGAGCTGCCTTCAGTGAGCGGTGTGCCCTCTCTGCCATGCCATTTGCTGCAGGGTTGTAGGCCGTCGTGCTGTGAAGTGTCGTACCCATCAGGCTTGCCAGGGAGACCCAGAGTTCTGACAGGAATGCTGAGCCCCTGTCCGCAGTAAAGCTGTCTGGCACCCCGGAGCGGCTGATCCAACTGGAGAGGAGGGCTTCTGCGCAGGATCCTGTTGACGCCTCCTCCATAGGTGTCACCTGTGGCCAGCGAGTGGAGCGATCTATGACTGTCAGGAGGTACCTGGCGCCCCCAGACTGAGGTAGAGGCCCAAGGACATCTGTGTGGATGTGGCCGAAGCGCTGACAAGGTTGAGGGAAATCACCAATGCCTGATTTTGTGTGCCTTGCGATCTTCCTGGTTTGGCATGGGATACAGCTCCTCGCCCACTGGCGGGCGTCCTTCCTGATGGCGTGCCACACGAACATTTCCATCATCAGGCGCGCTGTTGTACGCCCTGATGGATGGGAGAGGCCGTGAATGATGTCGAACGTCTTCTTCCTCCATGAGACGGGGACCAGGGGATGGGGGCAGCTGGTGCTTGTGTCGCAGAGAAGCGTTGCGCCCGAATCTCCCAAGGTCACATTCTCCCACTTGAGTGCCGTCAGTGCTGTCCTGTAAGCTGCCGTTTCCGGGTCTGCTGCTTGCTCCCTTGCCAGGTCCTTGTAGTCTATGCCGAGGTGGAGGGAGTTGATTTCTGCCCGTGATAGGGCGTCGGCTACTGGATTCTTCCTGCCGGGGACGTAGGTGATGGTGCAACCAAACTCGGAGATGGCTGCCAAGTGTCGCTGCTGCCTTGCCAGCCACGCGTTGCCCGCCTTCACGAATGCGTGCACCAGGGGCTTGTGGTCCGTGAGGATGGTGAATTGAGTACTGTCAAGCAGGTATTTGAAGTGCCACACAGCCTGGTAGATTGCGAGCAGCTCTCTGTCGAAGGCATTGTGGCGGGTCTCTGCCGGCGACAACTTGTGACTGAAGAAGGCTAGAAGTAAGGGGGCGCCGTCGACTATTTGCTCGAACACTGCCCTGCAGGCGACGTTGCTGGCGTCGGTGGGGAGTCTCAGGGCAGTGGTGGGGTTATGATGCGTCAAGGTGGCGGCACTCGCGAGGGCTGTCTTTGTCTCTTCGAATGCCTGTTGCTGCAGAGTGTCCCACGTCAGCGTTTTTGGCTTGCTCTTCAGGACTACTGTCAGGGGAGGTTCCCTACCTTTAGAGCGACGTCATTTTGAGCGATGTCGTTTTGAGCGATGTCATATTGGGCGAAACGGTTTTGAACGATACAATAAGAGCGAATGGTATTTTGAAGGTTTATTTTAAGCGAATATAAGATGATGTTTTTTCGTTACTAGGAACAAGCGGTTATTCAGCTTAATGGCTGTTAAGTCGTTTTACATTATTAGGAACAAATGGTTTGTTTATTTTTCATTTATTTTCTTATTCTGGAAATTCAACACAGTTTATTATTCAGTTCAACCCATCATGGAGATTCTAGTTTCTAGTCGTGGTAAAAACAAAATTGCTTAAAATGGATTTATTTATCGGAAGGATAAAGCTACACAAACGACGATTTCTTGGCGGTGTGAAGTGAAAGGCTGCAAAGGGCGGTTGAGCACCATGTTGGAGTATGAAAGAGACAGAAATTGCAGAGAGAGAGGAGAACACTCGCATACACCCCAACCTGTTAAAGTCAGTGAGGAAATGTGATGTCATAAGAGGCTTTGAAGCCATACGAAATATGGAAAATTACGATGAATGCCTTGACGATGTTTTTGATTATTTCGAAGATAACTATCTTGGGCGCCCATTGACAAACAACCGTAGAAGAAGGCCTAAATTCCCGTTACCTTGGTGGAATGTCTATAACAGAGTTCAGTCGGATCTCCCGCGTACAAATAATTCTGTGGAGGGGTGGCACAATGCTTTTCAAGGCAGTCTGTCTTGCTGTCACCCGACAGTTTGGCTCTTAATAGAGGCTTTAAGAAGGGAAGAGAGCCTACAAAGAACTAAATATTTTGGAATAATTTCCGGAGAACCGAGACGTAAGAAAACAAAATATGATGCGATGGAAAAAAGAATTAAAAGCATAATTGATTCTAGAGATACCTTAGATATTACTACTTTTCTGAGACACCTTTCCTACAATATTACATTTTGATTAAAAGCTTCCAGAATGTATATACAGTATTTTCTCCATGGATTATATATCCCTTAGTTTTAATTATCACAAAAATAAGTATTTGTTATTTGAAATATTTTAATAAAAATCACCTTATATCTCAGTTATTTGATATATTTTAATAAAAGTGTTATTTGAGAAAAATGTAATAAAAACGACCTTATCTTTTTATTTATCGAAATATTATATTTTCATGTAATCTTTGTAAATGGTTATTAGATACTTGTTAATAAAAAGACGAGTGAAAAATTCTATTATTATTTTCAACTTTGTATCGCTCAATTTGTGATATATTTAACAGTGCGAGTTCGATCAATCTGACATCGCTCAATTGGTATCGCTCAATATGACTTATTTGATACTTCTCCCAAAATGACATCGCTCTAAACGACATCGCTCAAAATGACTTCGCTCAAACGACTGGGCACGGTCAGGGGATACATGATGCGGGATGAAACGGCAATAGTAGTTCACCATGCCAAGGAACTCTTGAAGGGTCTTGATTGTCTGCGGTGTTGGGAACTTTTCTATTGCTTTCACTTTTGAGGCCATGGGGCGCACTCCTGCTGGGAGATCTCGTGTCCGAGGAAATCTATTTTTCCGCCCTGAATGTGCATTTGCTGAACCTGATGACTAATCTGTTCTCCTGCAGGCATTTCAGGATGGCGCGGATGTGGCAAAGGTGTTCCTCTGGGGACCTGGAGAAGATAAGGATGTCGTCTATGTAACAGACGCAGAAGGGCAGGTCCCTAAGGATGGTGTCCATCAGGTGTTGGAATGTGGCCCCCGCGTTCCCGAGGCCGTAGGTAGAGTAGGAGAAGGTGTACGTCCCAAACGGCGTGATGATGGCTGTCTTCGGAACGTTGTCAGGATGCACAGGAACCTGAAAGTATGATTTAAGCAAGTCCATCTTAGTGAAGACCTTGGTCCCGTGGAGGGTGCTTGTCAGGTCTTGCACATTCGGTAGGGGGTAGTGGTCTGGTGTGGTAACTACATTCAGACGATGGTAGTCTCCTGCAGGGCCTCCAGGAGCCATCTGACTTCTTTACCATTTGTAGGGGAGACGCCCAGGGGCTCAGTGCTTTGGTACAGACGCCCATTTGCTCCATCTCAGCGAAAGCCTGTTTGGCGTCTTGTAGCTTTTGGGGGGGCAGGCAACGGAACTTGGCATAAGTTGGGGGGTCCATTGTAGTTATGTGGTGGAAGATGCTGTGCTTGTCCCCGGCCCCCGGCAACTGGCGGAGCTCTGGTTTAAAAACTTCCAGGAACTCCTGGAGGAGGGTGGCTTAATTGTTGGAGGCTGTGAAGCAGACAGCAGGCATCCCCGGTCTAGTGGAGAGTGGTCGGGAGCGGCAGGTTCCAGTGTTGGGGAGGCACTGCCTGCCGACGTCGACCAGGAGTCCATGGTGTCCCAGGAAATCGGCGCCCAGGAGGGGGAACTTGACCTCCGCGATGATGAAAGGCCAGTGGTAACTGTGGCCCAAGATGGAGATTGTGCGAGTTGTGGTTCCATAGCAGCGGATGGGGGTTCTGTTCACGGCTAACAGGGAGGGAGTGGAGTTAGCAGTCCAGGTGTGGTCCTCCTCCGACGGCGGGAACACCGACTGCATAGCCCCTGTGTCAACTAGCAGGCACTGCTTTGATATTTCATCCCTGATGAAGAATCTTGTTGGTCGGGAGACGTTGTCTTTTGCGGCCACTGCTGTTACTTGTGGCGGCCCTTCTTGTTTTGGTGAAGGAATGGAGGGGATCTGCAGTTCTTGGTGCTGGGGCCGAATCTCCTGTGGAAGTAGCACCACGCCGGGTACGTCCGTAACCTCTGCTTCCTCGGCGGTGCCTTCCTCTTGTAGATCGCGTTTATGTTTTCTGGGTCTTCATCCTCCGTCGTCAGGCTACAGTAGACGAGGGCGACAGCATGTTTGGAGGTTCTAGTGGCCTTGTGGATTTTCTGTGCGACATCGACCAGCTTGTCCATGGGAAGGGCGTCGGCGTCTTTTATTTGGTTCCTCACCTCCTGCGGAAGGCGCCGCAGGAATATTGCTTTTGTCAGGCTGATTTCCTTCCTGCGCCCGTCTGCGTTGATGCCTGGTAGTGTTACCAGACCTCGCAGTTCATCCTAGGTGTCCCTGGGTGATGCTTCCCCTAGGGGTTGGGTCACCAGGTCTAGTGCACTCTGTGCTCTCTCGGGGACGGGCATGGAATATGTTTGTATCAGCTTGTCTCGCAAGGCCGAGTACGTGACCTTGTCTGGCTACGAGTCAAGCCATGGGGAGATTTTGTTGAAGACCTCTTTAGATAGCGTCGTCATGGTAATGTCTGCCTTAGTCTTCTCATCTGTGATGCGTGCCACGCGGAAGTGAGCATTAGCGCACAGAAACCAAGATACTGTGTTTTGGCGTGAAAACGGGGGAAGCTTCACCGCATCTGGCTTTGTGGGCGAAAGGGGCACGCAGACGATTTCTGCGTTTCTGGATTCGCATTATAATCCAGACTTTGCCATCTTTACTGTCACACACCAAAACACGAGTACGTGCCGTATTTAGTCCGCTAATGGTGTTAGAATTCAAGTGGTTGATGTGAGTCATGAATGGTGAGGGCCAAAACCGTTCAAAATGCCAAAACGTACCCTTGTGGGAACGCCGTTATTAGTCCGTTAAGTGCATGGGGTTTCTCTGAGGAAGGAGCTTTCAGAGGCCTAGACTGTGTCCCCGTTTTGAGTCCGCTAAAGGCTCTCTAAAGGTAAATGGGCTGTATTTAGTCTGTTAATGGCTGGGCCAAAACCGCATGTTTACCTGTCACTCTGGGGTCACAAGTTGTGAGATTCAAGACGACAGGTCTGGGCATGACTGATTTATTTTTCGGAGAAGCCAGGTATACATCGAGGAATGTGGAAGGAAAGGTGGTCACCGACCTGTGGATCCCATGTCACGCATTTGGGCAAGAATTTGTGTTTGTTAGATGACATATAAATGAGAATAATTCGTGTTAAAATAAACGTACAGAAGTGGTTACGTACATCGGCGGAAAGGCTGGACAATAATACGTATGGAGAGATATACAGAAATATGAAATAATAACAGGTAATATACATGACGTGATTAATGCAGAAATGAAGAGGTGCTTGACACCTTTACATGGTAAAGCCCGTTTGGTTTTGTCTTGCCTACATATGAAATTAGCATTTTCAATATTTTTATGGTGATTAGAAATGAAATATCAACAGTGATATAATATTCTCTTTTGTACAGTTAGGATGTTTGATAATCTTACTTAAGAGTCAACAAAACTTGTAATAAAAATGGTACAGTAAATCAAGCAAAGCAAAAAAAAAAAAAAAAAATGGTAACATGTAAGTAAATATGCATGCACTCATTCAGTGGCACCGTGAACTTCCTGAGTTTTAGTTTTGTGTTTTTATGTTTATGATACAGTAACACACATTTCATTAAAGGATATGTACAATACTGAGAGAGAGAGGAATTGAGGTATGTTTACATCGGTAAAGAAATGAATTGGAAAAAAGCTGATTTGTGATTTTGAGGGATTTTACTTTAACATAAAGTATGTTAGTTTAACCCTTAAACGCTGAGCCTCTATTTACAAAAACGTCTCCCGTATGCCGGCGGCGTTCGGGAGCTAGCGCCGAAGCGGAAAAAAAGTTTTTTTCAAAAAATCACAGCATGCTTAGTTTTTAAGATTAAGAGTTCATTTTTGGCTCCTTTTTTTCTCATTGCCTGAAGTTTAGTATGCAACCATCAGAAATGAAAAAAATATCATTATCATATATAAATATTGGAATATATGACAGAGAAAAAAAAAATCATATATAATTGTATACAAATCGCGCTGAGTTACTTTTTTTTAGTTGTATTGTACACTAAATTGCGATGATTTTGGTATATAACAGATTGTAAAACGATTAAAGCAACACAGAAAATATCACAAAATGATGCATGAATTCATAACGCTCGGACGTAAAAAAAGTTTTTTTTTCAAAAATTCACCATAAATCGAAATA
Source organism: Macrobrachium rosenbergii (assembly GCF_040412425.1). Taxonomy (NCBI): domain Eukaryota; kingdom Metazoa; phylum Arthropoda; class Malacostraca; order Decapoda; family Palaemonidae; genus Macrobrachium; species Macrobrachium rosenbergii. Next base: position 41,763,001 of record NC_089788.1, read on the forward strand.
TTGTGCAAGAGACTTTCCAATTGTTTCAAAATGAAGGAAATTGATTGAATATTACTAGACTGTAAGTTTTTTTAGCTTACAATTGCATTTTTTTACCATTTCAATCGAGTTAAAGTTGACCGAAGGTTGATTTTTTCTATTTATCGTTATTTATATGAAAATATTTCAAAAATGGTAAAAGCTAAAAGCATGATTTATTTTTTGTTGTATTTTACATGAAATTGCGCACATTTTGATGTATAACGCCTTATGTAACGAATAATATAAAACGGCGAAAAAATTACGACGAGGTGACTCAAGAAATGCTAGGATTTTCAGCGGAGTTCGCGCGCGCGGATGGAAGGAAAAAGTTTTTTTCAAAAATTCACCATAAATCGAAATATTGTGCCAGAGACTTTCAGTTTGCTGCAAAATGAAGGTAAAGGATGGATTGTTACTAGAATGTAAGAATTTTGGGTTACGATTGCGTTTTTAGAGCATTTCGGTCGAGTCAAAGTTGACCGAAGGTTAAAATTTTGTCAGTTATAGTGATTTAAATGAAAATATTTCAAAACTGTTAAAAGCTAAAAGAATGATTTATTTTTTGTTGTATTCTACATGAAATTGCGCACATTTTGATGTATGACACTTTATGTAACGCCTAATATAAAACGGCGCGAAAATTACGACAAGGTGACTCAAGAAATGTAAGGATTTTCAGCGGAGTTCGCGTGCGCGGATGGAAGGAAAAATTTTTTTTAAAAAATTCACCATAAATCGAAATATTGTGCCAGAGACTTTCCGTTGGTTGCAAAATGAAGGTAAAGGATTGACTGTTACTAGAATGTAAGAATTTTGGCTTACGATTGCGTTTTTCGAGCATTTCGGTCGAGTCAAAGTTGACCGAAGGTCAAAATTTTGTCACTTTTCGTGATTTAAATTAAAATATTTCAAAACTGTTAAAAGCTAAAAGAATGATTTATTTTTTGTTGTATTCCATATGAAATTGCGCACATTTTGATGCATAACACTTTATGTAACGAATAATATAAAACGGTGAAAAAATTACGACAAGGTGACTCAAGAAATGCTAGGATTTTCAGCGGAGTTCGCGCGCGCGGATGGAAGGAAAAAGTTTTTTCAAAAATTCACCATAAATCGAAATATTGTGCCAGAGACTTTCCGTTTGTTGCAAAATGAAGGTAAATGATTGATTGTTACTAGAATGTAAGAATTTTTGCTTAAAATTGCGTTTTTCGAGCATTTCGGTCGAATCAAAGTTGACCGAAGGTCAAAATTTTGTCAGTTATCGTGATTTAAATGAAAATATTTCAAAACTGTTAAAAGCTAAAAGAATGATTACTTTTTGTTGTATTTTACATGAAATTGCGCACATTTTGATGTATAACACTTTATGTAACGAATAATATAAAACGGCGAAAAAATTACGACAAGGTGACTCAAGAAATGCTAGGATTTTCAGTGGAGTTCGCGCGCGGATGGAAGGAAAAAGTTTTTTCAAAAATTCACCATAAATCGAAATATTGTGCCAGAGACTTTCCGTTTGTTGCAAAATGAAGGTAAAGGATTGATTGTTACTAGAATGTAAGAATTTTGGCTTACGATTGCGTTTTTCGAGCATTTCGGTCGAGTCAAAGTTGACCGAAGGTTAAAATTTTGTCAGTTATCGTGATTTAAATGAAAATATTTCAAAACTGTTAAAAGCTAAAAGAATTATTTATTTTTTGTTGTATTTTACATGAAATTGCGCACATTTTGATGTATAACACTTTATGTAACGAATAATATAAAACGGCGAAAAAATTACGACAAGGTGACTCAAGAAATGCTAGGATTTTCAGCGGAGTTCGCGCGCGCGGATGGAAGGAAAAAGTTTTTTTCAAAAATTCACCATAAATCGAAATATTGTGCCAGAGACTTTCCGTTTGAATAAAAATGAAGGTAAAGGATTGATTGTTACTAGAATGTAAGAATTTTGGCTTACGATTGCGTTTTTCGAGCATTTCGGTCGAGTCAAAGTTGACCGAAGGTTAAAATTTTGTCAGTTATCGTGATTTAAATGTAAAAATTTTTCAAAACTGTTAAAAGCTAAAAGAATGATTTATTTTTTGTTGTATTGTACATGAAATTGCGCACATTTTGATGTATAACACTTTATGTAACGAATAATATAAAACAGCGCGAAAATTACAACAAGGTGACTCAAGAAATGCTCACATTTTCAGTGGATTTCCTGCGCGCGGATGGAAGGAAAAAGTTTTTTTCAAAAATTCACCATAAATCGAAATATTGTGCTAGAGACTTTCCGTTTGTTGCAAAATGAAGGTAAATGATTGATTGTTACTAGAATGTAAGACTTTTGGCTTAAAATTACGTTTTTTGATCATTTCGGTCGAGTCAAAGTTGACCGAAGGTTAAAATTTTGTCAGTTATGATTTATATAAAAATATTTCAAAACTTTTAAAAGCTAAAAGAATGATTTATTTTTTGTTGTATTTTACATGAAATTGCGCACATTTTGATGTATAACACTTTATGTAACGCCTAATATAAAACGGCGCGAAAATTACGACAAGGTGACTCAAGAAATGCTAGGATTTTCAGCGGAGTTATCGCTCGCAGAGGGAAGGAAAAAGTTTTTTCAAAAATTCACCATAAATCGGAATATTGTGCTAGAGACTTCCCGTTTGTTGCAAAATGAAGGTAAATGATTGAATGTTACTAGAATGTAAGAGTTTTGGCTTACAATTGCGTTTTTCGACCATTTCGGTCGAGTCAAAGTTGACCGAAGGTTCAAATTTTGTCACATCGTGATTTATATGAAAATATTTCAAAACTGATAAAAGCTACAACCATGAGTTATTTTTTGTTGTATTTTACATGAAATTGCGCACATTTTGATGTATAACACGTTATGTAACGCATAATATAAAACGGCGCGAAAATTACGACAAGGTGACTCAAGAAATGCTAAGATTTTCAGCGGAGTTCCCGCGCGCGGATGGAAGGAAAAGTTGTTTTTTTAAATTCACCATAAATCGGAATAAATATATATATATATATATATATATATATATATATATATATATATATAGACTTTATATATATATATATTTATTGCAAAATATATGGTATATATATATATATATAAATTATATATACCATATATATTATATTTTATATATATATAATATAGATATATATATATATATATATATATATATATATATATATATATATATATATATATATATATATATATATATATATATATATATATATATATATATATATATATATATATATATATATATATATATATATATATATATATATATATATATATATATATATATATATATATATATATATATATATATATATATATATATATATATATATATATATATATATATATATATATATATATATATAATATATATATATATATATATATATATATATATATATATATATATATATATATATATATATATATATATATATATATATATATATATATATATATATATATATATATATATATATATATATATATATATATATATATATATATATATATATACATACACATACACTATACATACACATATTTTTTTTACTTTGGTGAATACATAACTAAAAGGAATGCAGGTGAAAAACATTTTTTTTTGCATAAAACGAAATAATATACAAAACACCAATAAATACAGATATATAAAAACTTGTAATAAATATAAAACTAAATATAAAATCAATGCAGAATACTCACTCGTAATCCTGACTCTTCGTTCTGTTCTTGTTTTCTCCCTCCTCCATTGAAGAGTCTTGCATTTTTTTCCTCTCGACATGATGAGGCACAGGTGGAGGGAGACGCACGCTCTTACTGCAGATGGGCTGCCCTTCGGTGGTACGCTGCGCCCTCCAGTGTCCCTCGGGTAGGTGCACTCCAATATATGACCGCAGTGTGGTACTTATGGTCACACTCCCCGAACCTGCAAAGTGCTACCTTGCAGGTGCGACATTCATATGGCACACCCGGCACCGTTTCTGCTTACGCCCTTCTAGGAGCTCCAGTGTGTGATCCCCTGCCTGCAGCTGACACGCACGGTCCACTACCCGACGGGACATTGGAATGTGAAGGAGGGCGGCATCATCAGGGGCGGCGTTGGCAGGTCAGCAGCAGGAAGACCAAGGTTGGCCCTCCTGGCGACATCTGCCCTATCCTCTCGGGGCAGATCTGGAGCTCGGGACAGGGGGGGCGGTGTTGGAAGGCCACTCCTCTGGATTAAAGTTTATGAGGGCATTCCCAGCCACCTCGAGAAACTAGATGTGGGACAACCTCCGGGCATCCGAATTGTATCCACAGTAGAGGATGTAGGCATTCTGGAGGGCCAACTGAAGGAGGTATTTGAGGAGCTTCTGTGTCCACCTCCTGGTTCTCCTGGCGAAGGGATAATACTGGATGAGTTGATCAAAGAGATCAACTCCTCCCATGTGCCTATTGTAGTGCCCGATGACAGTAGGCCGTTGGACACGAAACTTCTCATATGTAACTCGGCCCTGCCGACGTGTCTTCTTCCACTGAACGATCTCTTCTTGGATGGGGTCATGACTCGTCGTGATCATGGGCATGAGTCGAATCCCCTTCCAACAGATGACGAAGACATCTCCCTTCCGCCGCCACTCTGTCTCTCCTCTTGCCAGATGTTGTGGCTGGCTAGCGAACCTCTTGAGGACATTCGGGGCCCCACGCACCAACCGATGGGTACCACTGACGTGCACACCTGCTTCATACAGTTCCTGGGCCAGGGATACCAAGTTATAATAATTATCCATAAACAGGTGGTATCCCTGGTTATGGAAACAATCCACAAGACCGAAGACAGTGCCATGCAGCGTGGAGAAGACCCCAGAATACACCAAGAAGTCCACGACGTATCCAGTGTTGGATTCTGTAATAAAAATAACTTCACACCATATTTCTTTGGCTTCTTGGGGTTGTACACTTTTATACTTAGACGCCCTTTCTATGGCATCATCTCCTCATCCAAAGAAAGGTTCTTGGAAGGAACCACGAGAAACTGGCACCGTTCACAAATGTAGCCCAACACTGGGCGGACTAAGATGAGGCGGTCGGGGTTATCCGGGGTATGGCCCTTCGGTTGAAGGCATTGAAATACCTGTCCATCGCCAGGAAACTATCACGGGGCATAATGCCGGGCACATTGGGCGTACTTAAAAAAAATTCTGCCTCCAATATTGCCTGATGTCGGTAGCAGGCATCATTTAAAAAAAAATGTGAAGCCTCAAAAAATGCGCCATGTCTGTGAGGTTGCAGCCCCGCCAGCGGTACGACAACGTCGTCTGCAGTTCCTCACGGCAGTACCGAGCGTAATCCGCCGTCTCTGTAACGAGGTATTCCAGCAATTCCCGCGTCAGGAAGAGCTGAATGAACCCCAGTGCAGTGAGAGGCACAGGGACGATCAGTCCAGGTGCTGCCGTGAATGGGTGCATGTTAGGTGGGGTGGGGTCCTCCAACCACCCCTCATCACTTTCAGACGAACGGCCCTCACCCAAGCTGCCGCGACGTTGCGACCTTCTACGGGCCTGTGCGAGCGCACGCGCGCAGGCACGACTTTGCACTCCCACCCTCCCCACTGGCCCATCTCCCTCACTTTCACCATCACTTTCTGTCTTGTCCCCACCAGCCACAATCAGTGCCTCCTCAGACTCTCCCTCATACGCACTGAAACCACTAAATTCCAGTTTACTTTCCTGCTGTGGCTCCCGTTCGGACATTGGGGTCAAGTACTCGTCATCGCTAACATCAGGCGTGATGTCCTCATCACTAGATGACCAACTGCCATCGAAATGAGGACTTTCCACCTGCTCTCGATCGAGCTCCAACAAGTACTCGTCAATGTCCTTTTGTTGGAGGCCTCCCAAATGCTTATGGATGCACCTCAGGACACCCAGATGCTTCCTAGGGGTCGTAAAAGGCACGGGATGTGGTCCTTGGTAAGTATCAGGTTAGGGAGAAAATTTAACGTAAAAGTTTTGAACTTTAAAGATTTTGCTTCCTTTGTTTTTGGATCTGTAAGAACAAGTTTTCTGTATGAATTTAAAGTTAGTTTTTAAGTTAATTTTAAGAATTTAGTATCAAGGTTAACTTTTGTTTTTGTAAAGTTTAGTTTAAGCCAATAGTGCAGTATTTTGTGCAGTAAATTAGTGCAGTGGTGTTTTGCGACTCTTCCTCCCCGCTAAGTGTTTAAGTGTCGGTGCTGTGTTTAACACTTGTTTTTTTTTATTTCCGGGGAGTGATGTTGAACGACGTGGCTTTTGGCCTTTGGCCGTTTTTGAAGGACAGTTCGGGATGAAGGCGCATGATTCAAAACCTTTCACAAACTAGGCCTGTTTACAGTTTACAGCTTACGCTTGACCCTCCAGCTGCCTGCCTCTGATTTTTTTTGGACGTCGCCCTTTGCCTCCTCCGTGTGCTTTTGGAGGTTTCTTTTCACGGGAGAACAGACGTCTTGGTGAGACTTATCACCTTGCTGATCACGGCTCCATATAATTCCAGTGTGTATGCCTTTTGTCTGGGTAGTGTGTGCGTTTCCTGACGAACCTGGGAGAGTGGAGTTTCCGATGAACCCAGGGAGCATTTAGGAGTACACTGCCCGACGGACCGATACTATTTTCATCTGGCATCTGACTTTGTACCTTGCAAGGGCTTGGTTGTACCTGCGGCTGTGGAGGAGCTGTGTCAGCTCGTTAGGAGGCCAGTAGGGTAATATACGCCAGGTAAGAGTGAATAACTCGATTATTGTGATGTCCCCGTCTTCTGGTGTTAGTTCCTGGCCCTGACCGACTTTGAAAGTAATTTCTGTGTTCCCCCTTCAGGATACGGAATTATGTGAGGTGGTGTATTATTATCGCCAGACTATTACTCCTTTATATATTTTGTTTGGTAGGCTAAGTTATTTGTTTAACTATTATATATATATTATATGTCCCATTTGTGGGGGTTTTGTTGTTGCCCCTTTATGCCGTTATTATTATTATTATTATTATTATTATTATTATTATTATTACTATTTTATTATTATTATTATTATGATTATTATTATTCGTATGTGTCCAGTCTTTGGAGTATTGAAGTCTTTGTAGACCAGTGTATTGCTGTGGCGTATTTTTTGGTTTAATTTATAAAATTTAGGTAGGAGGTTACAGATTTTCCTAGTTGTAATTTCTCTTACTTCTTTCTTTCTGCATTATAAGTAGGTAGTGGTTTTGTTTAATTGTGGGCTATAAAGACTATTGAGTAATTTTGAGATGTTCTTTCTTTTTCTATGTTAGGGTCTAGTTATTAGTTTTAGGAGATATGGTATCATTGCCTAAATATAATTTTTACTATCTGTCCTGTGATCAAAGAGGAAGTCAAAGTGTGTCAGATTGGGTCTTGTCTGTATCTAGCAAAGGAAGTAATTTTTTTTTGTTTTTTTTTTATAAATAAATATTGTTAAATTTTGCTCTGTGTTTCCGTTTCTGCCTTAACTATGTGTTGAGTGGGCTATTACCATCTTTTCCAGTTGGCTATTTTATTTTGCTTAAACCTGGAAGTTATCCATTGCCAGCCAGGGGTAACAAATGTGGCGACCTCGCCAGTATTCTGGAAAGTAGCACATTTGGGACATGGTTGGGTAGTTCAGCGCTGGGGAGTTTTCAGTATTTGTTGTAGGAATACCTTTCTCCCCAGGGTAATCTATCATCATGGATAGTTTTTTTTCTTCACCAGCAGAATTTTTGGGATCTGTGGACTGTATAAGGCAGTTGCCTGTATTGACAAAGGCGTATTTGATCAGTTGTGCTCGTTATCTTAACATTAATATTAAGAATTCAGATACTAGAGGACATATTTTGGAATTGGTTAAACATAGGGTAGATCAAGAATTTGGTGAAGCAGAAAACTTAGTTAGGGAAAGTGAAAGTGAGTATGAGGATACAAATGGTTCTGGTGAAGTAAGTGTTGCAGCAGGAATGACTTTGTTTGATGATCCTCCCGTGCAGTGGAATTTTGTACCTCTTGAGGGTTGACATAAACACAGGGGTTAACAACACTATTAATCCCTTTGTGAACCCGAATAGCGCTGCTGTGGTTGAAATTCCCCCTATAGGGGAGGAGGCTAAGGATGACAAAGAGTTTAGGTTAACTTGTAAGAAACTAGAGGTAATGAGATGTGAGTTCGAAGAGAATGAGAAAGTCAGGAAGCATGAGAAAGAAATGGCGGAGATAAGGTTGGAAATGGCTCGGTTAACTGGAAGTGATAACTTGGTTAGCTCCCCTAATCCTGCATTTCCAGAGAGATTTAATATGAGTGCGGCATTAAAGTTGGTGCCTGTTTTTGACAAGGCAAATGTTCCTGAGTTTTTCAGGGCATTTGAGAGAGTGGCGTCTCGTTTATCTTGGCCCTCCGACATGTGGACCTTGTTGATACAATGCCGTTTAGTAGGCAAGGCTATTAAAGTCTATAATGCTCTAGATGAGGTTGTGGCTAGAGATTATCATAAGGTAAAATCGATAGTGTTAAAGGCTTATGATTTAGTTCCCGAGGCCTACTTGACTTAAATTCAGAAATTCAGTTAAAACATCTGCTGTTTCATTTGTGGAGTTTGCTAATGAATGAAGCAGGAACAATTTGACGATTGGATGAAAAGCTGTCAGATTGTATCCTTGTCTGGTTTAAGAGAGTTAATTCTTATGGAAGAATTCAAAAAAACATGTAGTAAGGAGTTGAGGGTGTACCTCGAGGAGGTTAAGGCTGTAGAGGTGAGTCAGGCCGCTCAGATTGCGGATGAATTCGTGCTGACTCACAAATCTGAGTCAGGGGATGTAAATGTTCGCAACCGTATTAACCCCCCTTTCAGGTACACTTATAATCCCAATTCTTCTTTCAGGAATAATTCTAATAATTCTTCCAGAAATAACTATAATGATAACTCCAATAACAGATATCAGAATGATGTTCGATCTGTTGGTCAGTATAAGACAATGAGTAACAATGAGTCTCGTGGTCCTAGGGTGGATAATGATCCCCTCACTTTTAACAATGGTAATAGGAGGTTTAATAATAATAGGAAGTTTAATAATAATAATAGGAATGCAGGTAATAAGGTATGTTTTTGGTGCAATAAAATCGGACATTTCCAAGCACAGTGTAAATATTGGCAATATCTCCAACGGAACAATAACATTCGAAATCCGGTATCATTCATTAATGATAATTCTGTAGTAGTTCCTGTTCCTAAATATAGAGAGGTGGTGAAAGATGGTCTTGGTAATAGTAGTGCTAGTGCAGTAGATAAACCTGAACCTAATCAAATATGACTGAAATATGACAAGTATATATGGCCCGGCAAGGTAATAACTGATAATGATTCTTGTTGTGTAAGATTTTTAAGGGACACTGGGTCTGCCCGTTCCCTTATATTGAAGAGTTCTCTGAGTAATATGGTGGAACCCTCGAGGAAATTATGTTGTATTGAGTGGTTGCAACACGGTATTGTCTGCTCCCCTGGTGGAGGTCAGGTTGAAATTTCCTGGTTATGACTGTTTGACAGAGTTAGCGGTTGTAGATGTACTGCCTGTACCGGGTATCGATGGTATTTTTGGTAATGACATGCTAGATGCTGAAGGTCACGAAATATTCCCAATACTGTCGGTCCATGCTTACCCAGTGGCAGTGACAACCCGCGCTGCAGCAAGAGCCGCTAATCTGATCCAGGAGGATAATGAAGATGACTTGTTGTTAAATAGTTTAGAAGTAGATGTAGAGCAACCCGGGTCTGTAGATAGTAGTGGTGGTGGTACCTCTTTAAAACCTGATTGGGATAGGTCAGCCTTTATAAATGCACAGAAGCAAGAATTTAACTTTGAATTGGGTGATGATTCGGACTTAACTAAGCCTAAATTTATATTAATTAATAGTTTGTTGTATAGGTTGAGTCGTCCTACTACTGATAATCCGAATCAGACTACCAGAATTGAGCAAATTGTTGTTCCCTCTCATTTTCGTGATTTTGTATTGAATATTGCTCATCAAGATTCTTTTTCAGGTCACTTCGGTGTAGGGAAGACCTTTCAGAAATTAGCTGAAAGTTTTTGGTGGCCTGGTTTTAAAATCCTCTGTGAAGAAATTTGTAAAGGAGTGTGAAATTTGTCAGGTTATGGATAAACCTAACCAACTAATCCCTAAAGCCCCCTTAAACCCTATCCCTGAATTATTTTTTGTTGTTTTCAGAGATAGTGGTGGATTTAGTTGGTCCACTTCCCAAGACCAAGTCAGGTTGTATAAAATATGCTTACGGTAGTAGATAGAGCCTCTAGGTTTCCTGAAGCGTTTCCTTTGCGCGCGGATTACCTCAAGAGTAGTATTTCAAAAAAAACTAATTGATTATTTTTCTAGGTATGGTCTTCCTCGAATAATTCAAACTGATTGTGGTACAAATTTTACCAGTAAAGAATTTCGGAGTAAGTGTGCTGAACTGGCCATTCAGCACATTACTATTTTGTCACCGTATCATCCTGAAAGTCAAGGGGTGGTGCTACAAAAGTTATTTTTTCACCAGACCCTTAAATCAATTTTAAAGAAGCATTGTTACGAGCAAGGGGATGAATGGGATAAGGCACTCCCTTTCGCTCTTTTTGCCCTTCGTAATCATCCAAATGTGTCCACAGGTGTTGTTCCGTTTGAGTTAGTTTTTGGACATAAAATTCGTGGACCATTGAATATTCTTTGTGAAATACTGAGTGGGAGACATAAAGGAAAAAATGAAAATTGTTGATTACATGTATAATTTACAGGCGAAGTTGGGTAATGCTTGGAAGTTCGCCCAAGAAAATCTGAGTTCTTCCCAGGCAGCAATAAAAATATTTTTGATAAGAAAGTTAAAGCACCCTCGTTTGACCCAGGAGAATTGGTGTTGGTTCTCAGTACAGACCCTGATAATTTTTCTGGAACCTAGATATAAGGGGCCTTGGAAGGTTTTGAGAAAATTGTCAGAGGTCAATTATGAAATTGAAGCTCCAGGTACTACAGATATATAAAAAAGTGTAGAATTTTTCATATAAATAGATTGAAGACTTATCATTGTAAAAGTGTGGATCCTCTTGCAATTGTTTATGAACCTGTTGTTACTAATAAGTATTGTTTTACCTCCAGATGATTGTGATGACTTAATGTGTCAGGTACCCTCAGATGCTTTGATGGGCAACATGCAAAACTTAGAGGTGTTACGTGAGGGTTTAAATAATTTGGATCATAATCAAAAGGCAGATGTACTTAATTTAATACATTCATTTCCAGACTTGTTTCAGGACTCCCCAGGTCAAACTCGTTTTCTTAGCCACGATGTCGACGTGGGAAATGCTTCCCCCATCAAACAGAGTCCGTACAGGTTAAACCCCACTAAGAGAGCTATAGCTATAGGGAGGCTGAAATTAAGTACATGCTCGATCACGACCTCATTCAACCTTCGGTAAGTCCATGGAGCTCCCCAATTGTCTTGGTAAAGAAGCCTGATGGGAGTTTCAGGATGTGCATGGACTACCGTGAGGTGAATGCACATACGAAAAATGACTCTTTTCCCTTACCGTGAATTGATGATTGTCTCGATCAGATTGGGTCTGCCCAATTTATCACGAAGTTAGATTTATTAAAAGGGTATTGGCAGGTCCCTTTATCTGGTAGAGCCCGTGAAGTCTCTGCCTTTGTAACACCTTTTGGTCTAACGAGTGCAAGGTAATGCATTTTGGAATGAAAATGGGCTTGTACTTTCCAAAGGTTAATGAATAGAGTTATATGTGGTCTTGAGGGAACTGAAATTTATATTGACGACCTTGTGGTCTATAGTAATGATTGAAAAACTCATGAAATTAGGTTAAAGAAAGTTTTTGAAAGGTTGAGAGCCAGTAGGTTTCGAAACTCCTCATATGTAACTGGCCCTGCCAACGTGTCTTCTTCCGCTGAATGATCTCTTCTTGGATGGGCTCATGACTCGTACATCGGACCCCTTCCAACGATCTCCTTAAAAATCTCCCTTCCAAACTTAGCCAAGTGTGAGTTTGGCAAAGCTAAGGTTGTTTTTGGGGCATGAGGTCGGTTTAGGGCAGGTGGCTCCCAAACAGGCAAATCTTGAAGCGATCATGAATTTGAAAAGTCCTGGAAATGTCCGTGAGGTAAGGCGGGTCTTGGGTATGACGGGATATTACGGCAGGTTTATAAAAAATTTTTCAGATCTTGCTCAACCTCTGACTCAATTATTAGAAAAAGGTCGTAACCTTTTTGTGGACTTCCCAGTGTGAGGAAGCGTTTAATAATTATGAAAACAGTCCTGATGTCGAATCCCATTTTGTCCTCCCCAAACTTTCAAGAACCTTTTATTGTAGCAGTGTAGATGCTAGTGATAAAGGTATAGGTGGTGTATTGTTTCTTTGGGTACTGATGGGGAAGTACATCCTTATCTTATTTTAGTAAAAACTCATACCCTCTGAAAAGAGGTATTCTACCATAGAAAAAGAAGCTCTCGCATTGGTTCGATCTCTAGTACATTTTAAGCCTTATGTGACTAATTTTACCTTTCCCATACAGATTTGGACGGACCATAACCCATTAGTATTTATTGAGAGGATGAAGGGGGCTAACCAAAGAATATTGCGTTGGGCACTTCAGTTACAAGAGTTCAATCTGAACATCCAACATGTGAAAGGTTCCGAGAATAGGATCCCTGATGCTCTTTCAAGGGCTTGAATTAGTCTGGGTTTTTGTTGGACATGTTCTTCCTAGTATTCATTATTTTTATGCTATGAATACCAGAGGTTCCCGAGTCTAGCCCAGAGCTGAACTGGTTTCAGTGTATTTGGTTTGTATTTTGTGAGTCCAGGTGCTGTCCTTTCCAGCATGCATTATTTTTATGTTATGGATGCTGGAAGTTACCAGACCACCCTTCATCAGAGCTCGCCTTAACATTAGAGGACTATCCCCTCATGATGAGTTGGCTTATTTGGTATTTCTAATCTCATGTCTCTTGTATGGACTCATATCTCTTCATGGTATAATAATTTGAGAATTTTTGTTTACTAATTTATAAACCACTAATATTTTTGATAATTGAATTATTTTCAGCTTGTTTAGGTTTGACTTACATTGGGGGCAACTTAATTTTTTTTTTTCAGGGTGTACAAGAGTTGGAATGATGAGTTTAGCCATCAAAAGTTTAGATTTATCATTGCTCCAAAATTTTTTTTTTTTTGTCAGTTCATGCTTTGTTGGTAGATTAAGGTATATGTTATTGTTTAACTTTATTGTTTAGACATTGTTGCTGTGTTCTTATCATTTGTTTAAAAACGAAGGTTATATTTTTTTCCAGAAAGTTATTTTTAAGATTTTATTTATATGCTGGTTTTCTCTAGTATGTTTGGACCCTACCAGCATCCTTATAAAAAAACTTTTTTTTTTTTTTTACCGGGAGGCAAGGTATCAGGTTAGGGAGAAAATTTAATGCTTTAAAAAGTTTTGAACTTTAAAGATTTTGATTTTCAAGATTTGTTTTTGGATCTGTAAGAACAAGTTTTCTGTATGAATTTAAAGTTAGTTTTTAAGTTAATTTTAAGGATTTAGTATCAAGGTTAACTTTTGTTTTTGTAAAGTTTATCTTTATGCCAAAATCTGCCAATAGTTTGTGCAGTATTTTGTGCAGTAAATTAGTGCAGTGGTGTTCATACTCTTCCTCCCCGCCAGTGTTTGAGAATGTCAGGTGCTGTGTTTAACACTTGTTTTTATTTGGGAGTGAAATTGAACTTGTGATTTTTGGCCTTTTAATCATTATTTTGAAGAACAGTTCGGGACTGTTTACAGCTTATGAATGACCCTCCAGCTGCCTGCTTCTGATTTTTTTTGTTACGTCGCCCTTTGCCTCCTTGTGCTTTGCAGGTTTCATTTTCCATTATTGTGGAGAATTTCATGTCTTTTGAGAGTTTTCACATTTTGATTCTTTCCATATAATGTCCTGTGGACTTGTGGGAATAATGCCATTTTGTCTGGGTAGTGTGTGCGTTTCCTGACGAACCCGGGAGAGTGGAGTTTGATGAAGAGGGAGCCTTTTGCAAGTCACACTGCCCGACGGACCGTCTTCATCTGGCATCTGACTTTTTGTTTTTTGCAAGGGCTTGGTTGTATTTGGGCTGTGGAGGATTTTGTGTCAGCTCAGGTTAGGAGGCCAGTAAGGGTGGCTTACTTTAGTCAGAGTGAATAATTTAGAGTTTTGTGATGTCCCCGATCTTCATTTATTAGTTCATTTTAATCGTTTTGCTTTGATTTTTGTTCATTTCTTGTCAGGTTATTTGAATAATAAACCTATTTTTGAGGTGGTGTGTTTCTTTAAATAGTCCATTTAATTATTTTGTTTGAGAATGAGTTATTTGTTTAACTATTAGATATATATTATATGTCCCATTTGTGGGGTTTTGTTGAGAGCCTTTATCGAGGGAAATTATTATTAGTGATTATTATTATTATTATTATTATTATTATTATTATTATTATTATTATTATTCGTATGTGTCCAGTCTTTGGAGTATTGAAGTCTTTGTAGACCAGTGTATTCCTGTAACGTATTTCGTTGGTTTAGTTTATAAAATTTACGTTAGGACATTCTGCAATTTTCCTAGTTGTAATTTCTCAAACACTTTCTTTCTGCATTAAACATGGAGTGGTTTTGTTTAATTGCTCCGGCTATAAAGACTGATTGCTTTGTAGTTTTGAAGATGTTCTTTCTTTTTCTATGTTAGGGTCTAGTTAAGTTTTAGGAGCATGATGGTACTCAGCATCCCATAAATATAATTTAAAACTATCTGTCCTGTGAAACAAAGGAATAATTATTTTTTTGTTTTTTTATAAAAAATATTGTTAAATTTTGCTATGTGTTTCCGTTTCAGACAATTTAAGTCGATGTATGGTACGTCCAGTCGGCGTTTAAGGGTTATTTTTACCAAGTTATGCATGTTTTTTCCAACAATTTATTTTATTTTATTTTGTAAAATTATAATTACAGCTCGTACAATATCATAACAGATAAGAAATAAAATCTGTAATAAATTCTGAGTATATTTTTGTAAAATATTTATGAGATTTACTGAGTTGGGGAGATGCAGTAACTTTTCGTGAGATATACATGTTTTCTCTAATATTTCTTTGCGCTTTTAGCAAAATTACAATTATAACTGACAGACTATCATAAAAGATAAAAACTAAAACCAACAGCAATTGCTGGGTATATTTATGCACAAATAAATAAAAAGATGTCCTGGAGCTGAGAGGCATACTGATGATGTCTCTCCTGTGCTCAGGTAATGAGTTGCCATAAGTAATTTATGGACCATTGAAGTGCTATGAACATTTTTTCCGCTAAATTCATTTAAACAGTATGGTGCGTAATATTAATACTCATATGAGGATTACTGTCCATAACCCAAAACCTATTATAGATACTCATATCCATTAAGGGTTAATGGCACCAATAAACAGTTTATTGGTGCTTATGACATCGTAAATGCCATTTATTACCATAATCATCGGCAACTTTCAGTTAGTGGTGCTCAGCTGGAAACAGACACCCCGCTGCTAACTGGGACTGCCTATATAGCCAATTTGGCCTGATGCACATCTGCTGTGGACTTAAGGACGGTACCAGACATTATGTATGCTGCCCAGCCAGAAAAGCCTCTCTTCACAGGAGCTACTTGACAGTCTCCAGCTGTGACGTATGAGCAACTTCAAGGACTGGCGGTTCCTTTGAAGATGGGGCTGTTAAAGCAGCATTGGCAGTGGGAATATACTCAAGCACCTTGATGAGAAGGTCAAGCAGATCAAGATACACTCAGCTTGTGACCAACATGGAGCCACAAAAGCCATCCTGAGAAAGCATGATCACTGGCATGGCTGATTATAGAATGGATATGGACAAACCATAGAAATTCATATACACATCAAGGTTGTTCCATGAGTGCTGCCAGTTGTCCTCCAGTGTATCACATAGGTCAGGACAGGAAACCAGTACTTCAAAACCCTTCTGTTTAACACGGTGGGCAAACAGGCTGACCACTAAAACACAACCTTAAAGTTAGTGACTGATTTAAGGTTCTATGGTATCATGACATAAAAGGTCACTGAGACCAATGTCACTTGTTAAAATAAATTTAAAACCAGAGATAATTAATAAAACGACATGAAATAACATTCTGCAGATCAGCAACTGAGTTAATGAGGCACCTAAACCTGACATACCTCAGATTAGCAGATTTCGTCTCTTACTGGCCATGCCCAAGTTCAGTAAAAGTGAAAATATTTTGTACTTACTGGAATTATCCAGTAAGTATGCTAGGGTTACTGAATGGTGTACCAAATGCATCAAAGGGGACAACTTCTCTTACTTTCTGGAATTACCAGCTAAGTATACCCAAGATATCGGATGGTGAATGAATACAAGCGACCAACACTTTCATGCTTGAACCTATGAGTGTGGGTCATATGTTTCCAGGGTAAGTGGTCTATCATTCCCTACTATTATATGCTTGTTATTCATTTTTTAGTCTGAGCATGTCTGTACATAAATATGCACCACTTTAGGAAACAATGAATACTGTTGCTCTCTCTCTCTCTCTCAGTATTTTTACTGACATTTACTTAATGCATTACAGTACTCTATTGTACTTACTACAGAACAGTCATGTAATGCTATACAAATTTTTTAGGATGTATAAGTAACTACAGAGTACACACATATAAGCACATTTGGATAAACTACTTTCACAATGGAATGAGTAAAATAATAGGTTTGACTTTATCTGTATAAGCATGGTGAAGTTGTTGTACAAGGTCAGTTTTAATGAACTGATACACAAGGGTGTTTCCAAGATGCTAAAGTGTCCCACTGTACCACTGACTACAGAATCTGAGCAAGCGATGCAGCAAAACATGATGAATTCAGCAAGGAAGAAGCAGAAGCTTACAAAGTGTTGAACATGTATTTAAGGTGTCCTCATACAATTTTAGGATGCCATCAACTTCCTGACAGCTATGCAATGAGAGATATTGAACTAGAAGAAATGACATTCAGAAAAAAAGACTATTTTATCATTCTTCAAACCTCTTCCAACTTGCTATCTTTCCTTCCAAACTTCCTCCTCAACTTCATATCTTGGATGTCCTTGACATCTGATATCTGCAAACAGAGTTTCTTCATCATTTCCTAAGCACCTGCCATCATCCAGAGAGACTGGGTCTCCCACACCCTCTGCCCATTCTGCATCATCTAATAACACTCCTCCCCATATCTCGTCACCCAATTTTGCTTCGACTGGACACTGATCACAGTGAATACCAGAGTTTTATTTTCTAAGTATTACTAATCAACTTTTCATAGATTTTTATGTTTTGCTTTATATTCTATGCACATGATGGGTATTTATTGTTATTTGAGGCCATAAATGTTGAAGATATAATTTTTAAATGCTTGAAACAAACCAGTAATTCTATTTACCGCATATGACTGGTCATGGTGGGACACAATCCATTCACACAAGCATGCCTGTCTGTACAATATAAAAATCATATTGATCATATTGCATGTAATGAATAAGTATTCCTGATTCATAATTAGTGAAAGAAAAGGTCTACAGAAAACTGAGAAACAACTGACTATCAAGAAGTTTCAAAACTGATTCTAAAAAGGAAAAATGTAATCTAGTAGGTAGAAAAAGGACCTTCCTGATGGGGAGGCCTAATGCAGTGACAATTACTACATCACTGGTTTAAGAAGGTAGGTTCAAAAGTCATTTCATATACTGTTACTTGGCTTTAAGGCTCATATAAAATAAGAAATTTATTTGTTGTATGGACACATTATGAACATTACAGATGTAAATAGCATACCTGTCTGGGTTTGGATCCTCCCAGGATGAAGTACACTGGAGCTAAGAGTCGAGTCTGGGAGAGCAAAGATTTGGCTTCATCATAAGTGTTAGCATTTTCCATAACTTCTCGAGTCAAGAATGCAACCCATCTGAATATAAAATAGACATTTTAGACACTAAATTTTATAACCAGAAGTTGCATGGCTGTAACAGGAACTTGAAATTTTGATCTTGGAATGTAAATGCAATAACCACTAATCTTAGGGCAATTTAAGGGAATGATTTTGTCAAAAGTTGATGGCAGTAAATACAATAGTTCACACTGAAAGAAAGTTACAGTTGGAAAACGGGCAAACTTTGATTACTCAGCTCTTCCTCAAATGAATTAGGAATAACAACAACTGGTAGTAATCCTTCAATTATCCGGATCTTCATCATCCAGAACTCGACATTATCCTACACAACCAGACCAGGGACCAAGGCCCAGATATTATATATATATATATATATATATATATATATATATATATATATATATATATATATATATATATATATATATATGTATATATATATATATATATATATATATATATATATATATATATATATATATATATATATATATATATATATATATATATATATATATATATATATATATATATATGTATGTATGTATGTATGTATGTATGTATATATGTACATACACATACACACACACATATATATATATATATATACACATATACAGGCAGTCCCCGGTTATCAGCAGGGTTCCATTTCTGAGGGTGTGATGATAACTGAAAATCGCTGCTAACCGAAAATCAGCGATTTCGGTGCTTTTTCGGCTATTTTCGGGGGTTATCAGCGCCAAAAAGGGCCGATTTTCGGTTATTGGCGCCTCTGTTAGGTATGTATCGGCGCCAATACCCAATTATCGGCGCCGATAAGCGGAAATTGGCGATTTTCGGCACCGAAAATTGTCGATTTTCGTCGCTAGACAAGCCCCATAAAACCGAATCGCTGTTAACCGAGCCTGCTGTTAACCAGGGACTGCCTGTATATATATATATATATATGTATGTATGTATATATACACATACATATATATATATATATATATATATATATATATATATATATATATATATATATATATATACATATACAGTAGAACCTCGGTCCTCGACGCTAATTGTTCCAGAAGAAGTGTCGAGATTCGATTTTGTCGAATTCTGAGTTAATTTCTCCCATAAGAAATAACTGAAAATGGATTAATTCATTCCTGACCACCAGTCATTACCCCAACCTTGCCTTTTTATACAAAACTTTACACAAATTACAAATAAATAAGTTCAGAGTTGAATAACTTACCGTATCAGAAGCACTTTTTACATTTTTAAATGCATACTGTATAAAAAAAAATTGGCCTATGACCAATGCGGCCGTATTAACGATGATAGACCGAGCGCCATAGGCTAGGCTAGGTAGCCTATAGGCACTACCAGAATGTACTGCAACAGGTACACATGAAAACTGTTGTTAATAATGATAACATTGAAAAACAAGCCAGATTATCACATTAAATTAATAATACAGTATTTATAAGCCGAATTACTGTATGTCTGTTATCATAAAATTAAGAAAAATTTCCTAAATTATGTCGGAACTCGGCAGCTTGTGGCAGATATAAACAAACCACAGCGTCGCCCTGGTGGTGTATCGCGGTACTAATTACATAAACATTCAGTATTTATGATACATTTCATACAGAGTCTACTGGAATTGTGTACAAAATCACTGTAAAACATCTTTCAGTAAATATTTACTGAAAGCTGCCGAGTTCTGACGTAATTTAGGAAATTTTTCTTAATTTTATGATAACAGACATACAGTAATTCGGCTTATAAATACTGTAACAGTAATTCGGCTTATAAAGACTGTATTATTAATTTAATGTGATAATCTGGCTTGTTTTTCAACAGCAGCAGCAGCATGTGTGGGATTTAAATGCTTTTAAATAAGCATGGGAAGAATGCCACCAACAATGCCAACTAGCGGCAGCTGCCCGAAACTCATTTTTCTACAAGCATCATTTGAATTCATCGGGTCGGATTCCGGTTTGTTGTTTGAGCTCCGACGCAAAATTTACTCAACATTTCGTGTTGAAATCCGATTATGTCGAGTTCTAGTACAGTTGAGGACCGGGGTTCTACTGTATATATATATATATATATATATATAATATATATATATATATATATATATATATATATATATATATATATATATATATATATATATATATATATATATATATATATATATATATATAGAGAGAGAGAGAGAGAGAGAGAGAGAGAGAGAGAGAGAGAGAGAGAGAGAGAGAGAGAGAGAGAGAGAGAGAGAGAGCGTATGAGCTGTGAAGATTGCAGAAGTACCTCAGAGGTGCTACAGTTAGAAACTCGCTTGTTAAATTGCATATAGTTAACAGCTATTATATAACAGCCATTTACTTATGGTAGTTAACTGTATAATTTCTTTAAGGAACAGTACTTGGCTTTTATTAAGTTAGCCTTAGTCACATCCTGGGTGGAACGGAAATGTTTTGTGAAGATTCATTTTACTGACAATTTCCTAAATAGCATGAGCTGTGATCTACAAACATTTACAAAAATAATTTCCTAAATAGCAGGAGCTGTGATCTACAAACATTCATGAAAATAATTTCCTATACAGCAGGAGCTGTGATCTACAAACATTTACGAAAATAGTCTGGACGATCTGTAACAGCTGAAGGTAAAGCAAAGAAAATGTAACGCAACAAGTGCTTTGTCAATTCATCCGGCTTACTGAGTGATTGTATATAAAATACGAAATGAGGTCTTACAAATATTTGTATAAGTTGTTAATTTATGTAAATATCTATTCTCAGGGTTGTGTTCTTGGGTTGAATAAAAGCATATGGGAAAGAGTGTTAATTGTCCTCATACACAACATTTGGTAGCAGAGACTGAAAACACCACGGATGCGCTAGAAGAACACAACCTGGAGGGCCCAGCAGGAGTGGAAGATTCACTATTCAGAAGATCGTAAATAGCATGGACATCATCCGAAGAGCCCAAAAGAATTGGGAAGTTTGTAACTAACTGACTGGAAGGTAGGCCTCTTTGGTACTATTCTGGTGAACTTTGACTGCAACGGGAAAAATTAGTGTGAAAAATTATTGGTATTGGTTGGATTTAAGTGAAAAGGAGTTGCGGGATGACAAAAGTCTTGAAGGGCTGAGTTATGTGACAGGGAAGAAGAACGATAGGCCAGAGTTTCAGTTCAATGGCAATTTAGGGAGAGGGTTAAAGAAAGGTACAATTTGAGCTGAGGTACATAGAGAAGATTTGCACTGTAGACTTTCTGATGCAGGGGGATACAGCAGATATGACTAAAACATCTCGTGTAAAAGCAAATAACATCAGTTCTTATTGCAAAGAATTAATAAGATAGAAGAGAAGGTCATAGATAACCAGCGGGAAATAGAGTGTTTACAGATTATACAATAGTATGCAGGAAGAAAAGGTTATGGTAATAGGTCGGATAAGTGAACTGATTACGGTTTTAAAACATAACCAAGATAAGTTGTGTAGACGTTGAAAAAACAGGAATATAGACTGGATTGTTATTAAGATTGTAGGCAGGAAGAATGGGAAAGTGGCTGAATCACTTGATGAAGAAAAAGTCACCGAAGCATTGCATGATGTTGATTCCACTTTGAAGGAAAAATTTTGGGTGTTGGAAGATGTTGAGAGATTACGGAATCAGTATGAGAAGATTAAGAATAAAGAATGTAGGTTATCCGAAAGGAATGGTAATATTAATGAGGGACATGAGATTCGTGTCCAAATTTTTCGTGAGGTTCCTAAACTGAGCATATTATCAGGTCAGAATTGCAACAGACATACAATAAAGAATTGGGTAAAGAGGGCAAGATACTGTGCTGAACAGTTAGGTCTGAAAGGTGAAAAGGCAGTACTGTTTGCAATGGATAATTCAGCTGAACCTGCTTTAAAGAGAATTCAAATGTCAAAACCGTGTGGCCTCGTTGAACTGAAGAGGAAGTTAATAGACGTCTATGCCCATGAACCCGATGAATTTGAAAAGCGTAGGGAATTGTGGAGCGCTAAGCAGGGGACAGATGAAGATGTATGGGAATTTGCTGATAGGATAAATGAATTAGATGAAAATCTGAAGAAAGATAAAATGCACGCAGGTGAAAGCGATAAAAGTAAGTGTGCAATTTTTGCTAGAGGACTAAGAGATCGCATAGTTGGCTGCGAATTAGAACAAAGAATGGATGAAGGAAGAATTCTCGACCTAGAAGCTGTGAGGTTTGCACGAAATCGGTTGAAATTAAATTTAGGGAAGTTGAATGAGGAACCGTTGTATAAGAAAAATTTGAGCAATAGGAATAAAGTTTTTCAGAATACAGTACCTTTAAGGGAAAATTCTGGAAATGTGGGAAATTGGGGCAGACATCTCAGAATTGTAGAATTAGCAACCAGTATGATTATAAAGGAACTATCAAGTTAGGTAAAGGTGGTAATACAAGTAACGTTGGTGGAGCTGACAGGGATGAAGGTCGAATTTTTGGCAGTTCTGTTTTACATCAACGGGAAGAAGTAACAATGTCGAATGTATGTTGGCTCTGTGGGAAAGTTGGTCATACAGTATTGATAAACATATTGATAAACAAAGTAATGTCTCACAAATTAAATGGAGAGGTGAGACTTTAAAACTAGAAGTACAGATACTGGGAAAAAGTGTTGTTGGGCTTGTTGATTCGGGTGCAAATTCCAGTCTGCTGTCAAGAAATTGGTTTGAAAAACATCTCACACAACTGGTCGAGTTACGGAAAGGTGTCGCAACTATATTCCATACGAAAGGAAATGAAATAGGTATTGTAGGGCACGTTGTTACTGACGTTTGCCTAAATGGATTAGTGATTAAAAACTGCTAGGTGTTTTATAGAAAGGAATCTGAAGACGGAATTTCGGGATTGGAAAAACAACTAAACAAGACTGTTTGTTAGGTATGAATGTTCTAACAACTGTCTCTGAGAAATGGGGTGTGAATAAAGTTTTGAGTTCAGAATGCAAGCAAACTGGTGAGTTTAGTGAAATGGAGAGCAGTTTGGATTGCTGTATGCGAATGGTTGAGCATAATTTAAGGTTATGATCATCACAGGATTTAGGATATGCTGTATGTTTCGACCAATAGTATAGGATGGTGTCAAAAATTAGTAAGAAAATGGTCAACATTTTTGTAGAGAAACTAAAGAATGTACCTAAAGAATATACAGCGATAGAAGACATTGGGACTGAAGAAATAAATGGGTTACAGCCAAGAGTGAAGGTGAAACCAAGGATTTACTGTTTGTGATTGGGGTGTACGGCACATAAGTGTCTCTAACTGGTTACACACTGATACAGTCATTGAAAAACTATCAAAAATAGCAAAAGTGGATTTAGCTGTAGTAGAGAACGAAAAATTCAGAAATTTTTCAGTGTAATTACTCATCAAAGGAAAGTAGACGGGAATTTAGGAAGAGATTGGACATAAAGGTGAATGAAAATGAACTAGGAGAACCTGAGCTTGAAGAATTGGGCAAACTCATATACGAACATAGAGACTGTTTTGAGACTGATGATTCTGATCTGGGATTAATAAGAGGGTGGGAACACAAAATAAGATTATCTGATGAGACACCTGTTAAATCGCCTTACAGACGAATAGCACCAGATTTAATTCCTGGAGCTAAATTGTTATTACCAGATTTAAAAGAGAGAGGCATAATAGAAGAGAGCAAAAGTCCATATGCTGCTCCAATAGTTCTAGTTAGGAGGCGAGGGGGTGATCTTAGACTATGCATTGATTACCAACAACTAAATAAGAAAATCATAAAAGATACCTTTCCATTGCCCAGGATTCAAGAGACTATGGATGCATTGAAAGGTGCCAAATTCTTTCCGACTTTTGATTTAGCTCAGGGTTATCACCAGATATTGCTGAAAGAGGAAGACAGCCTTTTCTGTCCCTTGGGGTCATTTTCAATATCGTCACTGCCCTATGGGGTTGACAAATAGCCCGGCAACGTTCTAAAGGTGCATGGAAAATATCTAAGGCGATTTTAGTTTTGAGTTTTTGATAATTTACTTAGATGACCTGATTTTGTTTTCTAAAACCATAGAAGAACATTTTGGGAGAGTTAAGCAGCTGCTGGAAAGGGTATGCTTGTATGGCATCAAATTAAAACTCTTTAAGTGTATTTTCTTGCAAACATCAGTGAGATATTCAGGATATACAGTAAGTAAGGAGGGAATAAGTCCAGATCCAGAGATAATTAAAGCCATCAGTGAATGGAAAAGACCTGAAACGGTAAAAGATGTACAAAAATTTCTAGGATTTTGCGCTTTTTATCGACGCTTTGTGAAGAGCTCTGCACAAATTGCCAAACCATTGAATAGACTTCTGAGTGGAACACAGGTCAAATCATCAGAAAAAGTTGTAGGGAAGTGGGGAGAAGATGAAGAAGAGTTATTTGTAACCCTAAAATCTGCATTAACGAAAGCCCCTGTGTTGCAAGGTGTTGTGTTTGGGAGAGTTCATGTTAGAAATTGATGCTATTTCGATGGGCTAGGTGCTGTGCTATCACAATACAGTGGGAAGGATTTACACCCAGTTGCATTTGTCAGCAGGTCACTAAAACCCCACGAGTTAAATATGAGAAACTATAGTTCTAGAAAGCTTGAACTATGCACGCTAAAATGGGTTGTGGCTGACAAATTTAAGAATTATTTGATAGGAATAAAATGCCTTGTGTTTACTGACAATGGTCCTCTGAGTCACTTATCCTCAGTGAAGCTTGATAATACAGAGCAAAGGTGGGTTGCTGATTTGGAAATGTTCAATTCAGAAATCAGATTTAAACCTGGGAGAGAAAATAGCCGGGCTGACATACTGTCTCGACAGACTAGGGATGAAAATGGACCAGAGGGCGTAGGAGATGAATCTTTAGAACCTCACGAATATGATGGAATTATTAGAGCTATAGAGCTAAGGAATTGGTTGAGTGGCAGGATCTAGAAAATAAACAAAAATCTTGTCCAATTATTGGATCGAGGAAACACCTGGAAGGGAGGACGGAGGACGTTGAAGAACCTTCAATTTTGGAGGAGATAAAACAGTGGAAAAAGAGAGGAAATTTACAGTTAATTGATGGTGTTTTATACAAAGTTGATGATGATTCCGTGGGAAGTTACCAATGCAGGATGGCATTACCGGTAGACTTGCGTGTCAGATGTCTGCATGAAATGCATGATTCGTTTGGCCACCATGGTGTTGAAAGAACCTAAAAATTATTAGAGAGCAAAGTTTTCTGGCCAGGAATAAGAGGTTTCTTCCCTGGTTACATAACGAAATGTAAGGTTTGCTTAATGAACAAGCCCAAAATGCTAGTTTCAAAGACTTTACCAGTAAATATCACCACTGTTAGACCACTTGAACTGCTTGCAATGGATTTTTGCTCAGTCGAAAAGTCGAGTTGTGGAGTGGAACACATTTTAGTTGTCATTGATCATTTTAGCAAATTTGTGTGGACTTTCCAAGAACCAAAGAGCTTTGACGGTTGCAAAATTACTGATAGAGGACATATATTATAAGTTTGGAGTTCCTGATACATTGCATAGCGACCAGGGGAGGAATTTTGAAAGTACTGTAGTCAATGAAATTTGCAAGAAATTTAGCATCCATATGACTAGAACGTCTCCATATCATCTCAGGGGAATGAAATGGTGGAAAGATTTAACAGGACTACTTTTGGTTTATTAAGAACTCTGAGTGAAGAAAAGAAAAGGAAATGGCCTCGATATATTCAAAGCTTAATATTTGTCTATAATGCAACACCCCACTCTGTAACGGGATACTCTCCGTTTAATTTGATGTTCAGTCATGAGCCTAAATTATCAGTAGATGTTTGGAAAAACCACATCATTCGTTAAGACATGGAGGCACCAGACATTCAATGGCATATCCAAGAGGAGACTTGGCAAGGCTCGAAGCAATACAGATAAGAATTGGAAATGTAGGGGAAAATGAGTACTAGAGAACTCGAGAATGAACGACTTGAAAGTGGGGCAGAAAGTACTTCTTAAAGAAAATCAAATTATAGGGAGAGCTAAATTGCAGAATAAATATAAAGGAGAAGAATGGGTTATTGAGGAGGTGCTGGATGACAGATGTGGTCTGTTCAAAGTTAGGCCTGTTGGGTATGAAAGTAAGGTTATACATAGATCTAATGTTAAGCCTATCAGTATAACAGAAGATGATAAAAGGATGAACGAAGAGGATAGACAGTCGGATGATGAACTCAGAGTACCTCATATGGAAAAGGCTCTGGAAAATGAGGACGTGGATGAACAATCAGCGGATGAACAATCAGCGGATGAAGTGTCAATGCCAGATATGGAAGAGGTTCTGAAGAGGTTTGGTGTTAGCTATTCACAAACAAATAATGCTGAGACTGAACAAATGCCCACCACTGTAGGGAATGATGTAGAATCAGTTAGGTTAAGGAGGTCTGAAAGGTTGAAACAAAAGAGAGAAAAATGTTAAGTATATATTTTTTTCTGCAAATAACAAATAAGAAGCTTCTGCTGATAGTCAGTAACGAATTATAGCATACTGAGCAGGTGGTTCATGTTCGTCTGTATTTCTTGCATAGGTAAGAAGTGAGAAGTACAATGAGGGCATTGTCAACTAAAGCGGGTGGGAATGTGTAGCGTATGAGCAGTCAAGACCACTACAGTTAGAAACTCACTTGTTAAACTGCATACAGTTAACAGCTATTATAATGTATAACAGCCATTTACTTATGGTAGTTAACTGTATAATTTCTTTCAGGAACAGTACTTGGCTTTTATAAATTAAGACTTGGTCACATCCCGGGTGGAACGGAAATGTTTTGTGAAGATTCATTTTACTGACAATTTCCTAATTAGCAGGAGGGGTGATCTACAAACATTTACAAAAATAACTTCCTAAATAGCAGGAGCTGTGTTCTACAAACATTTACGAAAATAGTCTGGACAATCTGCAACAGATGAAAGTAAGCCAAAGAAAATGTAATGCAACAAGTGCTTTGTAAATTCATCCGGCTTACTGTGCGATTGTATACAAAATATGAAATGAGGTTTTACAAATATTTGTATGAATTGTTAATTTATGTAAATATCTATTCTCAGGGTTGTTCTTGGGTTGAACAAAAGCATATGGGAAAGAGAGTGTTGATCGCCCCTCATATGCAACACACTCATGAATGTATAGATATATATATATATATATATATATATATATATATATATATATATATATATATACATACATATATACATGTATTATATATATATATATATATATATATATAAAATATATATATACACATGTATATATATGTATATATATGTATATATATATATATATATATATATATATATATATATATATATATATATATATATATATATATATATATATATATATATATATATATATATATATATATATATATATATATATATATATATATATATATATATATATATATATGTATATGTATATATGTATATATATATATATACTGTATATATATATATATATATATATATATATATATATATATATATATATATATATATATATATATATATATATATATATATATATATATATATATATATATATATATATATATATATATATATATATATATATATATATATATATATATATATATATATATATATACGTGAACGACCACATGAAAGGTGAAAATTAAAGACCAGGTACCAAAGCGCTTTCGTGTATTGCGTACACTTCTTTGGGGTACCTCAAGAAGTGTATGCACATACATAAAGCGCTTTGGTACCTGGTCTTTAATTTTCACCTTCATGTGGTAAATCTATGTATATATTTGTCACGTGCAGTTTGGTGACTTATTGCATATATATATATATATATATATATAATATGTATGCATGCATGCATGTATGTATGTATGTATGTATGTATGTATGTATGTATGTATGTATGTATGTATGTATGTATGTATGTATATATGTACAGGCAGTCCCTGGTTTACGACGGTCTCGGCTTACGACGTTCCGAGTTTACGACGCTTTTCAAATATATTCATAAAAAAATTATTTCCTGGGTTTACAACGCATGTTCCAGGTTTACGACGCTGACAACGCCCGTCCGACGGAAGAAATAAGGCTCCAGAATGGCAGAATGGTCAATATTGGAGGGTTTTCTATTGAAAAACTCAATGTAAATGCAGGATAAATTGTTTTCAAGGCACCCAAAGGAATAAAAGTAAGTTTTTTTACGATTTTCGACGGTATTTCAGACGACGGGAGTCCGACGACGATCGGAAGAAATATGCATCCAAAACAGCAGAATGGTCAATATTTGGAGGGTTTTTATTATGAGAAACTCAATATAAATGTAGGATTTGTTGTTTTCAAGACACCCAAAGGATTAAGAATAAGGTTTCCTAACGATTTTCGACGGTATTTCGGGCGACGCCAATCCGACGACGATCGGAAGAAATATGCATCCAAAACAGCAGAATGTCAATATTTGGAGGGTTTTTATTATGAGAAACTCAATATCAATGTAGGATTTGTTGTTTTCAAGACACCCAAAGGATTAAGAATAAGGTTTCCTAACGATTTTCGACGGTATTTCGGGCGACGCCAATCTGACGACGATCGGAAGAAATATGCATCCAAAACAGCAGAATGGTCAATATTTGGAGGGTTTTTATTATGAGAAACTCAATATCAATGTAGGATTTGTTGTTTTCAAGACACCCAAAGGATTAAGAATAAGGTTTCTTAACGATTTTCGACGGTATTTCGGGCGACGCCAATCCGACGACGATGAGAAGAAATATGCATCCAAAACAGCAGAATGGTCAATATCTGGAGGGTTTTTATTGTGAAAAACTCAATATAAATGCAGGATTCGTTGTTTTCATGACACCCTAAGGAATAAAATTAAAGTTTTCTTATGATTCTCGATGGTAATATTTGGGATGACTCGGTGTCCAACGCATACGACGGAAGAAAATTTACATTCTCGGATTTTTTCATAGAGCAATATTCACTAAATTACTGAGTTTTATTTTATTTTCATGACTAAATATATTTTTTATGATGGAAAACTTGTTTACTAATTTTAAAATATTAATATTACGTATCGATAAAAGTTAAATTAAAATCCCGTGAAATCATAAAACCGCTTACCGATGTAATCACTTCATTCAACCTCTCTCTCTCTCTCTGTTCTCGAATAATTCACGAATAATTTCACTTCTGCGATTTAAGTAAGGCCAACCGCCCATATCTCTCTCTCTATTGCATATATCCTTCAAAAAAATATCGATTACTGTATGTAAACATAAAAATATACTAAAATCCCATCATCGCTTGTGTGACAATTTTTTTTATTGCTTTTTTAAAGGCTTATGACGATACTGGCTCGGGGGGTTAGAATTAGCCAATAACAGAGCTCGTAGCAACCCCTTCTCTCCATGACGATACGCTATTGGCTGGCAGGACTGACAGTAGCCAATAACAACTTGTAACACCCCCCTCATCCCCTTCCCGCCCTCCTTGACGACATGCTATTGGCAGGAAGGGTGGGATTTTAACCAATCACAAACCTTGTACCTCACGGGCTTTGCATACACTATAAAGAGGGTGCGTAGTATTTTTTTTCTCTCTCTCACCGACGTGAGAGAGAGAATGACTGCATGAGACTTTTCTAACAAATTTGTGGGAGATGACAACTAACTACGTTTGTATGATATGATATATAAATGACTTACCTAATAAGAGCTAATTTTCAAATATTAAGATTAAATAATAACAATGCAGTATACTGAAATTACAACATTTATGCATTTTCAAAGCAGACTAAGGGCAGAAGATCAGTTTCTCTCTCTCTCTCTTTTGAATGAGAAATGGATAGATATATTATAAATAGATACTAAGTTCAGCCCTTCACTCTCACAGGAAAATATACTGCTAATTTGAGTCTCTTTACCTATGCACACTGCATGTGTGTGTGTTCATGGTGCTTTAACAGTGCTTGGTAAAAGTAGTGGTAGCCTACATCTTTGGAAGACAAAGAAAAAAACAATTTTTTGTTGTCAGTCGCAGTAAAGAGAAATGGATTAACATTCCTCGAGAGATTAAAGAGATAAACTCTCTCTCTCTCTCTCTCTCTCTCTCTCTCTCGTGCCAGCACAAGAATGGCTGAATGTAAGTCGTGGTGGTAATTCATTCTCTCTCTCTCTCTCTCTGGCTGGAATAGGGTACTAGTGTTTAAGATGACTTTGAAAAGATATTAATATAATTTCAAAGATTAATACAGTAGTAACAGGATAATAATTTAAGCTATATTTGATGTAGGATGATACTTAAAGTAAAAATGGGAGAGCAATGTAGTTCTGTAAAATTCAAAGTCTTTTTCTGGTAGATAAGTGGTGAGGCAGTCTCTCTCTCTCTTTCTCTTTCTCTCTCTCTCTCTTGCTCTCTCTTATTCTCTAGCTTCAAAACAGTAGAATGGTAAAATTTTGGAGGGTTTTTCATGAAAGACTCAATAAAAATGCAGGTTATGTCATTTTCAAGATACCCAAAGGATACTCAAAGGATTAAAAGTAAGGTTTTCTTACGATTTTCGAAGATTTTTCCGGTTGACGACGATTTTCGGCTTACAACGCGTCGTCAGAACGGAACCCCCGTCGTAAAACGGGGACTGCCTGTATATGTATATATATGTATGTATGTATATATATATATATATATATATATATATATATATATATATATATATATATATATATATATATATATATATATATATATATATATATATATATGTATATATAAACATACAGGTTGACCATCACTAATCCGGCATCATTGGGACCTGGAGGGTGCTGGATTAGCCATTTTGCCGGATTAGCCATTTATTCGGCTAGAATACACAAAACCCAGTAGCTAAGCACCTAATCTTAGAATTAAAATATCCCATAAATCAGTACAAGTTGGTTAATAAAGAAAAGACAATTATCAAATACAGGTAGTGCTTGAGTTACGATAATTCGACATACGATATTTCGAGTTTCCGATGGGGTTAGCAATTAATACCGGTACAAAAATATTTAAGAAATGTTTTTAGATTTCGCGCAGGCGCAGGCAGCAGGTACAATCAGGTTAGTTAAAAAAGTAAAAGAGAATGATAAAAGTATTGTTAGTAACGTTATACTCTTGCGTAAATGCGTACAGCCATAAACAACCGAACGGGAAACTGTTGTTTTACTAATAATCGTATCGGATAACAACTGTTTTGCTTGTATTTCAACTATCGTACGGTAATACACAATTACAGTACTGTAGTTATGTTACAAATGACATTAAGTACTGTACAATAGGACTGATATATTTTTTACCCTATACCCTTATTCGCTTTGGAGAAAAGATCAGCAGGGAAATATACTGCTACAGTAACTTTAAGCTGCAACTTGTAGCTGAAGCTGAGAAAACAATGTTCAAGCTGCTAATGACTATAAATTATTGTGCATCGGCAACATGGATGAAACTCGACCGTAAATAAAACTGGTAAGAATGTATTTTAATCAAGACTACTGGGCAGGAAAGAATACAAATTACTACTATTTTCACGCCAATAAAAGATAAATACGTAAAGCTCGCATTATGATGAAATCAAGAGAAAATAGCGAACGGAATCTTGAATTTTTTTACGCAAAACAAACATGCCCCCAAAACGGCCAGCCGCGATTCCCGCGAACGCCATATATTAACGAAAAAAATAAGCTAAATTAATTTCACAACGAGATGTATTTAAGTTATATTTCGACTTAACAACAATTCGTATAACGAAAAATATCCTTTCAATTCCCGCGGCCGGCTGATGAAGAGTTAGAGGAATTTATTTCTGGTGATAGAAATTCATTTCTCGCTATAATGTGGTTCGGATTCCACAATAAGCTGTAGGTCCCGTTGCTAAGTAACCAATTGGTTCTTAGCCACGTGAAATAAGTCTAATCCTTCGGGCCAGCCCTAGGAGAGCTGTTAATCAGCTCAGTGGTCTGGTAAAACTAAGGTATACTTTTTTAAATATCCTTGTCCCAAATAAATAAAGTATCCATATTCATTTACGCTAACTAGAAGCAAGAAAAGCGCTTTAAACTTAGTTAACTTCGGCGAAATAAACACCGCGATATCGATTCCCAAAACAAAACATTGATCACAATTTATAATACAAAGGCAATATGAGAATATACGCAACTGGAAACAATGTAGTAAAGCATAACTTTTTAAAAGATCCATGAAAAAGATACACATTCATTATGTTGATGTTTGTGTAATACTGTTAATATGTAAATAGAGTTCAGTATAATGTAGGCTAGGCTACCAGTTTGTTGATGCAGCACACTGCGCCACCAAATTGAAGTGGCCGGCGAGCGAGTTATTGCAGCGATCTGGGAAATTTGAAAATTAGTGCGGAAACATGAGAGATTACTCTTGCCGAAACTTGTGCCAGATTACTGATTGTTCTGGACTACTGATTGCCGGATTAGTGATGGTCAACCTGTATGTATATATATATATATATATATATATATATATATATATATATATATATATATATATATATATATATATATATATATATATACATATATATATATATATATATATATATATATACATATACATACATATATACACACACACATATATATATATATATATATATATATATATATATATATATATATATATATATATATATATATACATATACATATACATATACATATACATATACATATACATATATATATATATATATATATATATATATATATATATATATATATATATATATATATATATATATATATATGTCAGTTGACCCTCGTTAAATCGGACCCTGCTAATCCGGATATCAGATAAGACAGGCACTGAAGAGGGTCAGCCGATTTAAAATGCGCAACGTTCGTCCACAATTTAAGATAATTACTGTTCCTCTGCTCGTCGCATACCATTTTCCTTTTTATTTACCAAAGGTAAATAAAAAACTTTTCATTTATATTTTTATTTTATATATATATATACAGTTCTGTATTCATGCTGTACTAAACTGAAATGCTTTTAACTTATAACCAATTTAACTCTCGCACAGTACATATTAAGAAGTTCTTTCTCAGACAGAATACAGCTAAAACCTGATTTGCTGGCTGGTTACCATGGAGATCTGCTAGCCAATGACTGCCCTCTTCTTCCGTTCTATTTATAGACATATGTCGTGACAGCACTAAGTTTGATAGTTGCCATGATTATGATTATTTGACTGCTGATGGCAAAAGTTGCTCAATAATTTGCTTTATATAATTATTTCTTAATGAAAACATGAATTCAACAATAATTTAAACTTTTATATAGTGGTATGAAAAATTCCACAACAGTCTGTCGTGGTGATGCACCATCACTTGCGAATCCTATTCCTGGACTGTCCTCAGACTGATGACAACGTCAGTAACAATAAAAAACAACCCTCTCCAAGATCGATATGATGAAATGTATTTTATTGTCTTACTTATCGTTAAAATTCATAAGCTGAATTACAATTATTCTGATCATGTATATTTTTGCGTTTCATGGAATGTTTTTGTTGAAAACAAAATGTGTTAGTGAAATTATGGTCTTAATTGTCCCACTATTCTATTATTGATGATCTTAATATTATCTCACATTCATTTAACAGTGTATTGATATAATAAAATATAATGAGTAAATAACTAAAATGAAGAAAAACATGAAAAAAGGGAAAAAAATATTTTTGCTGCAATAGTGATGTTTGATATGCTCCTGACCCTACAATTCCGAAATCTGAAAAATTCAAAAAACCGAAACATATCTGACCCCGAGGATTTCGGGTAAAGGATCGTGTATCTGTACCCTAGATTTCATTATCTTATTTTTCATTTTAGAGAATCCACTTCCTTTTACTTAACAATTATGTGTTCATGTCTCGGCCTAGGCATCTTATGCAGCTGAATTCTATCATTTTTATCATGTTTTGTTCTTCATTTTTCATCTTTTACCATGAGCTTTAATTCAAATGTTTCTACATTGGTTTATTATTCACACTATAAAAATAATGAAATACAGTATATTTATAGGTATTTATAGGTATATACTGTATATAGATATCACCAGTTAACCCAGACTATCAGCTAAGATGGACACCATGGCCCCAAATTAGTCTGTCTTAACGAAGGTTGACTGTATATATATATATATATATATATATATATATATATATATATATATATATATATATATATATATATATATATATATATATATATATATATGTATGTATACCTCTATATATGTATGTTCATTATATATATGTAAAGTCACCAAATCGGCGCCAGGATAGTGTTTCGGCGGCGCCATTAAGTCTCCGCTGAGCTTGTTTTCTTTGGTGACTTCCCGTTTTCTTCAAGCTCAATTAGTCACGCCTAAAACGTGCCAGGTCACGCATTTTAATCATTTTTACTTTATGGTATTTATACGAATGTCACACATTGTGTATCACATGTTTCTTCATTCACAGGCATCAAGACTGTATCTATATTGTAGCTCTATATGTTTTGTATTGTAATTTGTATTCGTTCACTGAATATTATTGTTTATTGTTTCGACCTCAGGTCACAGTCAATTCCATTGTCTCTCACGGCCCGGCGTCAGTCGGCCATAATATAAGCTGCCTGGATCTGTAATAAAGTAGCAGTAACTTTTACCTGCTCGTTTCTTTGACATATATTACATATATATATATATATATATATATATATATATATATATATATATATATATATATATATATACATACACATGTATATATATATACATATAGTACAGGTAATTACGAGTTACGATGGGGTTAGGTTCCAAAAACCCATTTTTTGTTGAAATAATTGTGCCTCGAATATAGCCTTGCCTACACTAGGGTAATCAGTACCATGTATACATATATGGTAGCCTAGCCTACACTACACAGTATACTGTATGTATATACAATATAGTAATTATTAATGTCAGCTAATTCTGCAGGTTCAATGCAGATTGACTTATGATAATTCAGTATAAAGAGAAATTGAATACTGTAATCTTTATCATTATCATTGCAGAAGTGATCCTTTCTTCACCCAATTCTGATTCCCCTGAACTTCACTTTTATTTCATTTCTATAATTTGTTTTACTGTAAATTGTTTTATACTGTAATATATAATATATTTACTGTTGCATAACATAATTCTTTCTTGATCATTCCAGATTTTAACCTCTTTTCAAGTGATAACCCGGACTCCTCTGAACCAGTACCCTCTCCCGGTTCAACAGGTAAGGAATAATTCACTTTTTTTCAAATGTTTTATCATTTTTTATAAATTTCAGAAAAAAGTGTACAATAATTGTACAGTAATAATTTATACTTTATTGCATAATAATTATCACTATCATTCCAGATCCAGAAGTGATCCCGTCCTCCAATCCCAACTCACCTGCAACTGTACCCTCTCCAGTTTCATCAGGTGACTTTTTTTATTTTAAATCATTTTATAAAAGGGGTGTACTACTGTAATATATGTACTTTACTGCATACTGTACTCTATAAATTTTTATCTTTATCATTCAAGAAGTGATGGTGATCCCCTCCTCAAACCCCAACTCACCTGCACCTGTATCCTCTCCATGTCTATCAGGTAAGGATTTCTTCACTTTATTTTTATCATTTTTTTAAAATTGTGTTATAAAATACTGTTAGTGTAATATTTATACTTATTGTATAATTTTTTCATTATCATTCCAGACTCCCAAGCACCAGCAGCTTCCTCATCACAGCCTGTTCTACATCCACCAAATGCCCATCCCGGTAAGCAAGTCAACCACTAGGGATGCTTCACTTTTATACTGGACTGTAGTACTTTATTCTAATTTTTGTCATTACAGTATCATTTCAGACTGCCAAGCACCTTACTGTACTGAGCTCCCTTATTCTAGCCTACATCTTTCAAAATCAATGAAATTTAGGTAAGGAACTCTTCACTTTTTTATTTTCATAAATTTTTTAAATTGGTTTATGAAATGCTGTAACACTGTACTATTTATACTTTACTGCATATCCTAGTAATTTTTATTATTATCATTCCAGGCTTCCAACCACCTGCACATCTCCATCTCCCTCAACCTAGCCTACATCTTTCAAAATCACTGGAATTTAGGTAAGGAATGCTTCACTTTTTTTTCATTTTTATACATTTTTTATGTTCTATAAAATACTGTAACACTGTATTTATACTTAATTGCATACAGAACTGTACAGTACAGTATTAATATTGTAAATTTTTACATTCCAGAATCCCCAGCATCATGACCACACCAACACTCTTCCAGTGGTTATAATGCAAGAAAATTTCAAATTAATGTAAGGAATACTTTACTATTAAATTTTTTTACATTCATGTAACAAAATGTACTGTAATATTTATACTGTACTTTATTACATACTGTACTCTAACTTTTATGCTTTCATTCCAGATGCAAGTTCAAACCCCCACATACAGTACAGTACTGTATACCAAGTGGATAAAGAATATTTGTACATCTTTGGAGGAAATTCTCTAAGATCATGGATGCACACCTCACCAGAAGAAATGTAAATCACTGGAAGTTTTCAAAACAACCAAAGGATTCAAGGTAAGGCTTTCATCACTTTTTTTATTAATTTTTATAAATTCTTTAATAAGGTGTTTCGATTTACGTCGTTTTCAGACTTCTGTTGCACCTCAGGAATGGAACTTTGATGTAACCCAAGGACTGCCTGTATTAGAAGCCAAGGCTTTTATAGGAGAAGACTTGGGGGGACACCTCTTGCCTTGTCTAGGTGAACAGGCCAGTTGGGCCAGGCCACTATCCCGGGACCCCTGGGATGCTCTCTTTGAAGAGCAGAAGTGGGGTAAGGGAGCGCCTGCATGCTCTATGCTCACCTTCTCTCACTGGGCCGAGCTGGCAGCCAGGCCTGGGTCCATAGACCAGGGACCCTGGCTGGCCCAGATGGGAGAGCTACTAGGGCCAGTACCAGTGCACCAGGGATCCGGAGAACCCTGGGTAGTGGTTGCTCCCGTGCGTTTGGCAACAGGAGCAGCGTTACTCACGGTACTGCTAGCAAAGACCCAGTAGCCCTCTCTGCAGGTGAGGGCTGGCCGCTGGAAGTTCTACAAGACTTCCCGCGGACAGACAAGTCAGCCTTCTTTTTCCTCCACTTGCTAGCTTTCGAATACTGTAAGGGGAGGAGGTGACAGCATTCGACGTGAAGATGGAGATAAAGACGACGACGATTTCCTTCTCCACTTCTCCGACTTCTTCTTACCAAAGGCAGCCTATACAGCAGTGTGTGGAGGAGGACATCACTCAAAGATGAAGTCGATGGAAGCACCTGGGGGCACATCACTGATGGAATATGTGGAGTTACCAAAGACACGGTGGCAGTTTTCAAGCCAGTGGATACTGCAACTGTAGAAGTAATCATAGTTACAGTTGAAGTGGTAACTGGAAGAGTGGTAACTGGAAGGCCTTGCATAGCCTTCAAGTGATCAATTAGAACAGACACACTCATCTCCCCTGAGGCCTAAGGAGGGCCAGAGCTCCCCGAGTCCCTCGGTCTCCACAGCACCTGCAGGAAAGGTTGGGTTAGGTGAGGCAGCCTCCCTACACCCCAAGAACAAGTGTGCACCCGTAGATAACTCCTCCTCCAAGTGAAGAGAGACTGCTAGAAAGGAACTGGGCTGGTCATTTTCCTTTCCTCGATGGCTCTAACGACGTAGCAGTAGGAGTCGGTGAAGGGGAAACCCCTTCCTTGGGAGTGGTAACAGCGTGTGGAAGTTCGGCTGGAGGTAAAAAGGAACAGGAGAGAATCTTCTGTGTCACTGACAAAGTATCACACTCTGATGAAACCGTAGAAACTTTCTTCTATATCTTTTTTCCTCCTAGCAAACCTCACCCACTGTTCAGAAGGCCAGACTCAGCACTCTGGACATGACTGTTTTGGTTGCATTCATGCCTACGGCATGAATCACATAGTGTATGAGGATCACTCTCAATAGAAGAGAGGAACCATTTAAAAGGCCTGTCTTTCCCTGGGCAGTGCCCAAGGACTAGCGGTTTCCTCTCCACAATAACCTTTAGTGACTGAGAGGTTTGCATATTAATAAAACAATCACAAAATAAATTTCAAAAATAACAAAAAGAAACAGCAGTCAGGCAGCGAAGTGCAGACTGATGAGTGGGCAGGGCTTCCCCTCTACCATCAGAAGTTAACGACTTTGTCTGAAAGTTTAACAGCCATTCCAGCTCATGTCCACAAGCTAAATTTTATGTAAAGAATGAATGTTTGAATTTGTGTAGGAACAAGTGTTTACTTTTTGGTGTACAGTATAATGTATTTTAAAGTGTTTGGAGCAAATAAAAAAACACTTTGTCGCCTGCCATACTGCATGTTGGGTATGAGAGAAAAAGAAGGGGTTTACTTTTTTGTGTGCAATTTATTTTGGGAAAAATGATAAAAATGGTTTTGTAAAATATTGTATTGCACTGCAAATGAGTAAAAAAAGGATTTACTATTTTTTGTGAACAGTATGATGGTTTTACAAGGTTTGGGGTAAATGAAAACCGGTGTAGCCTACCATACTGCGTTTCACGTTCAAGAGAAAAAGAAGGGTTTACTTTTTTGTGTGTAAGATGTATTTTGGGGAAAAAAATAGAAATAGTTTGTGCAAACTATCATACTGTGTTGCAATCATTAAAAAGGCATTTACTGTATTTTTACAGTGAATGAAAAACATTGTGCAGCCTACCATACCGAGTGTTGCTTACGAGGGAAAAAGAAGGGCTTTGCTTTTTTGCAAGCATATACACAATTACAGTAAACCGGCCCCCATATTCGCGGTCTCTCGATTTGTGGACTCACCTGTTCACAGATTTCTCTATGGAACATATATACGCATTATTCACTGAAAATTCGCCCATGCACGGTATTTTTCACCGAGAAATAGGAGAGGGTGGACAGTAAGATGGAAGAAAGGAGTGAAAGGGGATACAGCTAGGGGCCAAAGGGATGCTGCAAAGACCCTTAAGCAATGCCTACATTGCACTGCATGTGGTGCACTGACAGCATTACCACCCCCTACGGGGGGTAGTGTTGTTAGTGCAACTCCATACCCCACCTAAGGCGGGGGGTTAAGTGAGGAAGGGTATGTTGCCCTTGCATATGCCTACAATTTTTTACTCGCCTTTATCCGAAAGGGCCTTGGCTCTATCAATCCGGATAATCAAGGGATTACTGCAATTGGTGAAGTTTAAAAATATGAATACATCCATGTACTGTATCAACACACAAAAAATAGGGCTCATCAGCGGTGCTACTCAATGACATGCTGAGCACCAATTTTCTTAATGAAAGTAACATCTCAAAAGAAATTTTAATAGATTTTTCCTCTACCAGATCTAAAAGTTAACATTTACAAAATATTTGTTGTAAGAGTAAGCTCAGAATATACTACAGTAATAATTTTTTACTTACTTCTGAGTACGATCATTGAAGAGGATCCACTCTAATATACCAACAAAACCACCATTAGCTTTAAAACGTTCATCGAAGCTGAAGGTGAACTTGCCCTGGGATAAAAATTAGGATTAGAATATTGGCATATAAAGTGAGATATTGGATACAAAATCCATGCCCCGCCCCCCTTTTTATGCATTTCACATTTGAGTGTTTCATTTTATGCAGATTTTTGTGGAACACATCATTCACTTGTCCATGGGAAATTTCAGTGATTTGTGGATTTTTCTTCGGGCTATACCTCTAAAATTATCACTAATACGAAAGAGAGTGATGGCACAAGAATTTTTAAATAAATTTATGGGAGATGGTGACGATTAAACATGTTTGTATGATAAATAAATGAATTCCCTAATAATAAGTACTAATTTTCAAATATTAATAAGATTAAATAATAATAATAATAATAATAATAATAATAATAATAATAATAATAATAATAATAATAATAATAATAATAATAATAATACTGTACTGTAATTAAAAAATTATGCATTTCTATAGAAAATCATGTGAAACTTTATACAAACAAATACATATTTCCAATATTTGCCAAAGCTCTGACTTGAGAGGGGAGGCTGGACCTGTCATATATGTCAAACATCTGACTGCAATGGTTGCATCAGATATTTTTGACATATATGACAGGTCCAGCTTCCTCTCTCACTTCAGAGCTTTGGAAAAGATTGGGAATATGTATTTGTTTGTTTGAAACTTCACATAATTTACTATAGAAATGTACAGTAAACGCCCCCATTCGTGTTCTCATGATTCGCGGACTCACGTATTCGTGGATTTCTCTGTGGAACGTATCTACCCTTTATTCGCGGAAAATTCGCTAATTCATGATCTTATTCTCTGAGAAATATTCACTAATTACTGTATTTTCATATCATTTTCATGACTAAATGCACTTTTTGTGATAAAACTATTAAAACACTCAGGTATAAGCATTTTTAGAGGGTTTTTCATGTGTTTAAACTATCAAAATAAGCAGTTCCAAGTGTTTTTAGAGGGGTTTTAAGTATTCGCAGATTTTAGCAATTTGCGGGGGGAGGGTTCTGATGCATCCCCATGAATCTGAGGGTTTACTGTATACATTTTTTAATTAGTGTATTATTATTATTATTATATGTAGCCCATTGGTGATTAAATAAATTAGCGCTGAATGATTTTGAAATCTCTCTCTCTCTCTCTCTAATATAATTTCAAAGATTAATAACAACTCACTGTAGTAAATCATGTTTTTTTAACATAAATGCATTTGTACGTAATCATGAAAATACTAACATGGTGTAATTAACAAACCTAGCATTCAGTCTGGAGGTACTGAATGTATGTGTTCCGTCAATCTAAACTACCCACGTATTTTAGATGTGCTCTATGCAGTAGTACTATCCTAAAATACGTACCTGTACAGTAAATATGATTTCAAAATCATCTTACAACTCAGGAAAATAAACGTAAAATATACAACCAGTGCATTACATACAGTATGAGCAGAACGATGCACAAAGTTACATAGGCCAAAGAAAACACGCGTGTCTGAATGATAGGAGATACTTGACAGTAACAGTTGTAGGCTCTAACTTAATTTTGCATCATGACTCTGAAATGATATTAGGATGTTCTAGGATGATAGTCTGAGGTATGTTTTTGTTTGAACTGTCAAGTTTGACAATGAACTGTTAAAATAGGCAGTTATAAGCATTTTAGAGGTGTATATAGCCTACTTAAGAGTAACAGTACAAGGAAAGTACTGTAATGTAAGGTTACTTTGGGTGTTTTAAGATGGTGATTTGGGGTGTATTTTTGTTTGAAATATTAAATTGTTTTAGTATGATAATTTAAGGTATATTTTTGTTTGAACTATCAAATTAAGCAGTGAAATGTTAAAATAGGCAGTTATATGTGTTTCAGTTTAAGGGATAGAAGGCATCTGGCAGTTATAAGCATTCTTACAGGGGATTTTTGGATTTTCACGGATTTTGCATTTCCGCAGTAGGTTCTGTAACCTATTCTTGCGTAAAAATGGGGGAGCACTGTATGACATTTTTATGATAAAAAAAGTTTTATATACACTTACCAAGTAATTACATAGCTAATAATTCTACCTCGCACAGCAACTTTTCTTAATTCCGTGGTAGGTCTTTTAATTGTTTTACCTAGGTGACAGCCCCACCCTCTATGGGGAACACTGAAACTACATGGCAGCCAGTTTACAACTCATTTATGCCCTCATGTCCATGAGAGGAGAGGAGGAAGGGTTCTAATATAGTACTGTAATTACTTGGTAAGTATATATCAAACTTTATTTTCATCATAAAATGTCATTTTTATATATGTAATAACTTACTGAGTAATTACATAGCTGAATTCCACATGAATGGAGGTGGGACACATGAACATAATCTACTTCAAAACATTAAAGCATGATAATGACTCTGAAATAGAAAAATCTACCAGTATTGAACGCAGGCAAGTACTGCCTCTGG
This sequence comes from Macrobrachium rosenbergii, assembly GCF_040412425.1. Taxonomy (NCBI): domain Eukaryota; kingdom Metazoa; phylum Arthropoda; class Malacostraca; order Decapoda; family Palaemonidae; genus Macrobrachium; species Macrobrachium rosenbergii. The sequence goes on from NC_089788.1 coordinate 41,805,308, forward strand.
TTGGTGCTCATCTTGACCTGTAGTGGCATGGTGGTATAGCCTTGTGTTACCTCTACTTAGGAGGGAACTCTGCAGCAAGGGATAATGTCTGATGGCTAGCAAAGTTTACAAGGTACCCTTGCCCTGGGCGCAGTACCAAGATAAAAAACCAGACAACGCTGTCACCTAATCTGAAAACACCCAATAAAAACCATATCCTAGCCAGCCCTAGGAGAGCTGTTAATCAGCTCAGTGGTCTGGTAAAACTAAGGTATACTTAATTAATCCACTAAGACTGGTGGATACTCCAGGTACTTCATACCCCCAGGCTCCCCAAAAACTTGAAAACCCTACACCAAGGTTAAAAGAAAGGAGAAAAAGAGTGCTTCCTATGATTCTTCACCTAATACCATGCCTGCCACCGATAAAGGCCCCAGGGTATGCAATCATTAAACACAGTTTCTACGTCTTTCAAATGGTGAGAAGCAAAAACTGACTTGCACTTCCAGTAAGTGGACTGGATAATAGCAGACAGGGACATGCTATGTCTGAACGCCAAAGAAGTGGACACACTGCTCCAAGTCATGTGCTTTTACTTTAAAAATTCCTCCTGGATCTGGGAGTGTGCTTCTTTAATTAAATCTCTCAGCAAAATGACACGGTATTCTTTGGCAGAGGGTAAAACAGGTTCTTAATCGAAACCAGAGGTTATTAGAAGTACCCCTAATCTTCTCTGTCCTATGTAGGCAGTTTTCAGCGTCCTGACTGGACACAGGACCCTCTCTTCTTCTTCTTGTCCTAGGATATCTGATAAGTTCTTAGCCATGAAAGAACAAGGCCAGGGCTTGGACAGGACCTCATTCTTTGCTAAAAAAACCTAGGGTGAAGGAACAAACTGCATCCCCATGAGAGAAGTCCACTTTCTTGTCAATGTCTTGAAGTTTGCTGATGCGTTTAGCTGTGGCTAATACAAAGAGGAAGAGAGTCTTACGAGTCAAATTCCTAAGGGAAGAAGTCCTAAGGGGTTCAAATGATGAACCCAACAGTCATTTAAGGACCACATCCAGATTCCAGGATACCAAAGAATTGTCCTTTTTAGATTTTGTCATCTCGAAAGACTTCAACAGGTCCTTAGTATCGGAATACCGGGGTTTGAAGAGAGATCCAACCCTCTATGTTTAAAGACCGAGCTAAGCATAGCTCTATAGCCTTTAATGTTTGAAGGAGACAAGTTCCTTCTATTCCTCAGGAAGAGGAGAAAGTCTGCAATTTGAGTTACAGTGATCATAAAAGATGAGATATTTCAACTGTGGCACCACTGTTGAAAGACTGACTGCTTAGCCTGATACACGAGGCTAGATGATCTACTTCTGTATTATGCAATCACTTCTGCAGTTCCTCTTGAAAAACCCTTCGCTTTGACCAGCTTATGGACAGTCTGAATACTGTCAGAGCAAGAGTGGACAACCCTCGGTGGTGTCTTCTGAAGTAGGGTTGTCTAAGAAGATACAGTCTTCCTTGGATGAACCGAGTGACCAGAGTCACTTGATTTCGGTCTGCCCACATCAGTAAGTCTCTCGCTGCTTGACACAGAGAGAAGGAGTGGGTCCTGCCTTGCTTCCGAATGTAGGCTTAGGCAGTGTTGTCCACATGAACCACTATAGTCTTGTTACGGACTAGGGAGGCAAAACTCTGATGGCCTAGATGTACTGCCTTCAGTTCTCTTACGCTGATGTGTAAGCCCTGTTGATCTGGAGTTCATTTCCTGGAAACATCTTGATTTTCTAACAAGGCTCCTGAGCCTATGTCCGACGCATCAAAATAAAAGTTCAGGACTGGGTTCAGCAGATTAAGGGACTTCCCTTCCAACACCCTTCTTTCTGACACCCACCGAATTTTTACAAAGGTTTCTATGGAGGCCAGGGTCCCCAATAGGCTCATCTATTGGTGAGCCGTGTAAGATTAAAGAGCTAAGAATTTTCGGACTGTCTGAAGGCAATTGGAAATCCTCTGTGACACAAAAATCCAAAAAGCTTGGGAGTTCAGTATCATACCCAGATAGAGGAATTCTTGCGAAGGGGTCAACTGGGACTTCTGAAGGTTTAAAAGAAGGCCCAGCTCCTGGGTCAGAAAAATAGTCTTGTGCGTGTCCGCCATGCACTTGTCCTTTGACAGGAATTGAAGTAAGCAGTCACCTAGGTACAGACTCACGTTGATCCCTACTAAAGGGAGCCATTTCAAAAGAGGAGTGAGAACTTGAGAGAACACCTGAGGGGCTGTCAAAAAGCCAAAGCAGAGGGCCTGAAACTGGTATACTTTTTCTTAAAAGATGAACCTCAGGTATATTCTGGACACCTGATGAATTGGGATATGAAAATATGCCTCCTGCATATCTAGTGTTACCATCCAGTCACCCTGCTCAATGGAAGCAAGGGCCAATTGCCTTGTCTCCATCTTGAATTTTGTCTTCAAAACAAAATGACTGAGGGCGCTCACATCGAGGACTGATCTCCAACCCCACGATGTTTTGGGAACCACGAAAGGACGATTGTAAAAGCCCCCAAGTCAGGGTCTCGAACCACCTCTATGGCTCTTTTCTGAATGAGAGAGGAGACTTCTTCCAGTAGGGCCAAATGTTTCTTAGAGCCTGCTGAATAGGCTGACAATTCGATATGGGAGGTGACCAAAGGTCGGTTCTCCAGAAAAGAAATGATGTAGCCTTCCTTCAGAACCTTGACAATCCAAGGTTCTGCTCCTCTTATTAGCCACTTCTCCCAAAAACCCAGGAGTCTGGCTCCTACTGGGACATGGAGGGCTACTGGTTCACTTCTTCTGGGCTGGTTTGGCAGAGGTCTTCCTAGGGTTCCTGGACGCAAAACGGGCTGATGGGCGGGATCTGAAAGACATTCTGGTCCTTCCTCGACGAAAGGGATGTAGCTGAAGGGTGGAAAGGGTTTTTACTTGAAGAGAGGAAGACGATTCCTTGGGGCATCTAGATGATTGAGTAAGCAAGTCTTGCGTTGTCTTTTTCTGAAGATCTATGGCGATCTCCTTCACCGTATCCTGAGGGAAGAGGTGATTTTTATCCAGCGGATAGAACATCAAAGCTGATTTTTGCAAAAGAGTGACTCCCTTGGAAGAGAAGGAGCACCATAGCTCTCGTTTCTTGAGTACCCCAAGGGTAACGAGAGCGGAAAGTTCACTCGAACCATCTCTTACGGCTTTGCCCAGACAGGACAAAACCCCTAGCCAGTCTGAAGTAGAATCCCCGTCCAGGTCCTGATGATCCTCGATCTTCTTGGCCACTGTGCCCACTACCCAATAGAGGAAAATCAAGACTTCAAAAACTTTGAAGATGTCCTTGATTAAGTGGTCAAGTTCTGCAAACAAAAACAATCTTGGCTAAAGTAAAAGCCGAGTGATGAGACAAGTCTATCAAACCAGATAAATCCCCTTGGGAGGAGGCAGAGACTCCTAACGAAGGAGCTTCCCCGGTTGCATAATAATGGTACCTCCTGCGGATCATTCTAGAAGGAGGAAAAGTGAAGGACATTTTTCCATTTTCCCCTGGTCTGTCTTGGTGGACAGCCAGTCTTCCATTTCTTTAAAAGAGGAAGAAGAAAGAACCAACTTGGGGAGACGAGCAGAGTCATCTGACTGATTCCTCATTAAGAAAGTCGAGGCTGGTGAAGACAGGGCAGCTGGGGCTAAGGAGGGAAAGTTTGCCATCAAATACCTCAATAAAAGGTAAATGCTGAAAGAGCCACAGGTTCTTGTTTGATTTCTTCGTCCGAAGAGATCTGAGACAGGATGTCATCCTGGACAGGCTTAGGAATAGTAAGAACTTTCAAAAGGTCCAAAATTTGCACCAACTGACATTTAATCGGAGCAAGAGCAGGCTCATCAGGGTCTCCAGATGAAGGTAAAGGTCTGACTGGAGAAGGTGAAGGGGGAGCAGTCCCTGCGATGGTGAAGCCGATGGGCATCCGGGAGCAGTTGCTAGGCATTCAGGAGCTGGCTTCACGCTTCAAGTGCTTGGTAGCTGTCACCGGGAGCTCGGAGGGTGACCTGGAATGCCTGGAAGTTGGGGGCTTGGGAGCTGAGTGTGAGTGCTTGTGGACAAAAGTCGAGCAGACAGGTAAGATGTTCTCAGGACGGTTCAACGCAGACAGGTGTGGATGCTTGTAGACAAAAGTTGGGCAGACAGGTGAGCCGTCCTCCAAGCAGTCCCACGCAGACAGTTGTGGACGCTTGTGGACAGAAGACGACCGGACAGGGGAGACGGACTCCAAATCTACCAAAGCAGACAGAGGAGGCCGCCGTTGGACTTAACAGGCACTGGGCTTCCCATCGGATTTGGACTCTGAGTGCAGTTTGCTGCCGAGCGCTTGAGAGGACGGGAAGAGTCCAAGTAATGTGAACGGCGCTTCCTGTCTGCACCCTCGTTGTCGGAAAAGCTAGAAGACAAGCCATGCACACTCCAGGACAAGCCTTTCCAATAGCTGTCTACCAACACCTAGGACCGTACAACAGTTGTGGTTGAGGGGGCAAATACCCATGGGCAAACCCCCTCGGCCTTCCTTGGACTTTTGCTATTTCTTCTCTCTGGTGTGGGGGAGCAGGACAGTGACCTCAGTCTAGGAGAGCCGACGGGACAAGCAGCTGCCTCCTCCACTTGCACTGCACTATCACTGTGCACTTTCATTGAAGATAGTTTTTGTAAAATCCCTTGAAGAGAATTCCCCAATTCAGTCACAGTCCCAACAACTAAATTAATTTTCTTATCAATTCTAGCTTCAAGACCAGCAATGGTATCAGGATCGGAAGCAAGGGAGCCAGGCATGGGAGTAGAAGAATGTGCAGTAGGAGGGCCAGTATTAGGAGAGAAAGTAAGAATAGGAGATGAAGGGGAATAACAGGGCTAACCTCTAAGTTAGGCCTAGGTGTAGCCTCTAAGCTAAGAGATCATTTCTCGGCTCCATAAGCCGCTTTCCTCTTTCTATCTTCCTCTAACTTGCCTAAATGAGAGTTCAAAACTTTCCAATGGTTACCAACCCACATAGCACATTCAACACAGGTTTTATCGACACTGCAAACTTGCCCCCTACAACTCGTGCAGCCTGTATGAGAATCAAAGCATGCTTTAACTAGCTTAGCCTTACAGCTTATGCCGCTGCTATAGTGAACACTAGAACTGCTAGAATGACAATGAGGAGAAAAGCTGGTCCAAATTCTAACAAAAGACTAACTACAGTCTGCACTAATCAAAACAAAACAGTGTACAGTACTTCACTGAAAGTATGAAATAATGACTGCAAATCCAAACAAAGCTGTTGCAAGTGGAGGTGATGTTTACAACGTGGGCAGCAGAAATGAACTGTCAATTGGCTGCTGTATTGTTCCAATGTTCCCCATTGAGGGCAGGCTGTCACCTATGTAAAACAATTAAAAGACGCCACAGCAAAATTACAAAAAGTTGCCGTGCGAGGTAGAATTATTAGCTATGTAATTTCTTAGTAAGTTACGTACTTATGTAAAAATAAAATTTCATAAAATTTATTATTTGGATGCTTACCTACTGTTAAAGTCAAGACGGTATTCAAACAAAAGATTAAGTGGCTGCCTGGATGACTGTTTAATACACCTGTTCTCCATCAGGCGTGCTTTGAATGTTTTAGCACATCTGAATTCTCACTGACAACCAACGAGGTTGCGGGGAGGCTGGGTGGGGTCTACTTGAACAGTAGGTATGTATCCAAATAAAAAATTTTTTTATAGCATAGTCCCTGTCTCGTCCTCAAAGGAGTTACCCCCCATGGTGTGCCAGTGCTCCCATGGTGACTAGACTAGTGTCAAAGAAATATTTTTCTAGCCTGGTCTTGTAGCCGGGTATTGTGTCGTAATGAAAACACTATGACACGTGATAGAGTATAATGGACTCAAAGATAAGAAGGTATTTTCCCTTATCTTCAGCAAAGCTGAAGCCAGTTTTTCCTACTTCAAAACTGCGAGAAGTGACTATTGCGCATGCGCGTCTGCCACCTTGTTTACGACCGGGCAGTCAAAAAGACCAGTTCCATTACCCTCTGCTAGCGCAAGTGATATGCTTAACCCGTCAGTGCTCCTTACTGTTTTCAAGAGTGTAAAGCAGCAAGTACTATGGAAACATCCAAACACGAAAGTTAAGTGCTTATTTTTAAACTCGAGTTCTAAAAATTTAGTTTTAACTGTGGAACAAATGTTTTTCTGTGTATGGAATCCCGAAAACTGAACTTTGTTTTCGGAGCACATGGTCAGTGTTTTCAGAGCACATGGCCGGTGCCCTCTCATGATCTCTGTTATTTGCGAAAGCTCTAAAAATTTGATGTTTTGATCATTCAGTTGATAATGTGTAACTAAAGAAATGTTCCACAATTTAGTATTAATTTAGATAATCCTTTCAGATAACGGTGTCCACAATAGCCTAGGCGGTAGCCTACATGAGATGGTAGCCTAACAAATTCAGTTAGAATAATGTTAATGTAGTAGATGTTGTCCATAGCCTATATCCTAGGATTACATATCCTAAAGGTGATTTAAATAATCTGGGTTAGATAGTAACCCAATTTAAGGTAAGTAGGAACCTTTTAAAACATATTCTTTTACGGAACTAGGCAACAGCCCAGTTTACAGCAAGGATCCTAGAATTTGGTAAACAGGAAACTAAAAATTTTCCTGTCTGTATAACCTTGCAACTTGCGTATGATCCACATAATCTAGGACTAGGCAGTAGCTATATTAGTTTAAGTTAAACTTACAAAAACACCCCATTATTGGACAATCACTTTACTAGGTAGTAATCTACTCGATGATAATCTAGAACTAGATGAAAATAGTAACCTATGCAAGATGAGATGGTAGCCTATCCTCAAGGCTACATATTAAGGCATTTGTGTTTTATGTAACCATACCCTTGTGAAATAATTAGCCCAGATTAGGCAGTATCCTAGATTAGAGTAAGTGATAACCTGACTATAAGAGTTTACATTATTGGCCTACTAAATGATATCATAGACCAAATAACCTAGGATTGGATACAATCAAGGGAAGTTGTCAACCTCGGCTAGACAAACATAGTAGCCTAACTGTGCTTACTTATTAGCAAATTGCTAAGTTTATATAGCCCATATATTTGTAATCTATACAAGTCTGGATTAGCTAATACCCTAACTAGGCTAAGAAAGAATAAGCCCAGTAGTGCATATAAACAATATTCTAGGGTCAATAACATTATTAAGAGCTTATGAAGCCTATACCCTTACAGGTGATATAAACTTAGAACAGACAATAGCCTAACCAGATTTAGTGGAAACCCCTCAAGGGAACGTTCCAATTGTTAATTTAGAAACAGCGCAGCTGAGTATCAGAGAGAAATGTAGTCTCAGCTGCATAAAACAAAAAACCAGATAAGAAAATTAATTTTTTGGTATAGCTTATATCCTTAGGTTCTTAATTAAACCTAGAATAAGAAACGACCTAGAATAGGTTAAACGAGAATCTTCTAACAGATCTATGCTTAGATTAAAGTAGATTATACTAGAAGTATTAAACTAAGCCATTTAAAACAGTAGCTTGGTTTAGCTGTTAAACAAATTAGTTTATAGAATAGTCCTTATGGCATGACAGGAATTAAAATTTCACATAAGCCATTGCAAAAGGACTAACAGCTTAAGTAATGCAGCCCTATATGCTGTCAGTCAACCTAAAACCTACAACAGTTCAAGTTAACTTGCATATTTTGTAACGTATTACATTTACGCATGGTAACCAAATTAACCTGTAAGATGTAATGGCACAAGGTTTTTTACAAAGTGTGTTCTTTCAAAAAACGATTTATTCTAAATTAGTTTCTAATAACAACTTGGTTCTTTCACTACAGGGCCACCACTATAAGAGGCATGTTAGAGAGAGAAAGTAGATCTACAGTACTGCCAAGAAGACATTTAGCTAACTAGCACAATATTAGGGGTAAATAATTCCATTATGCTTTGTTTACCTGTGAAATGTTGTCCCATTTTCTCCTGAAGAATTCCTGTGCCCATTTTGGCAATTATAAGCCATGCATCATACCATTATTGAGATTGGGATAGAAAAAAATCACAACTGCACTAAGCCCTGTTCAATTTGCTGGGCCATTTAAGATGGCCGCATGGCTCTGCAGTGCCATCCTTGCAGAAGACCACTGAACTACATAGTACTGTACTAGTATACAGACAACACCTACAGATATTATGTATCCTCTATGGACACAACAGAGGGTGAAAGACAAAATGTTGGTCTATACTCCCAGGAAAAGCATCCAAAATCAGTTGCCTACAAGAAAAACTAAATTTAAATGTAATGAATAATTATTATGGAGTTTGCTGCCAATAAGGAGCTTTGGTCTAGTCAAACTCAGTGTAAAAACAATGCTATGAAAAATAGGAAAATGTAATAAACAACTTAAATAACCTAACAAATCATATGTTAATCATAATGCTTCAACTGCAACTCACCTGTTTTACAGCAGTAAGAATGCCCACATAACCAGCATAATTAATGGACTCATATACAGTCTCTCCACCCTTCTGCCATTTGAGCTGGACTACAAGAGGTTTTAATAATTCAGCCACACGCCATACATGCTTTTTGGGATCCCATCTATAAAAATAGCAAAGGCTTTAGTAATCAGCACAAGAAGAAATTTAATTATACAATATGAGTGTTATGTATGTATGTTTATGTACAAGTATCTATATGTATATGGACATACTGTACATACAATATATGTATACAGTACATATATATACAGTAGAACCCCGGTCCTCGACCATATCAGAACTCGACATAATTGGATTTCGACATAAAATGTTGAGTAAATTTTGTATTGGAGTTTGAATAAAAAACCAGAACACAACCAGATAAACCACATGATTTTTGTAAACAAAGTGTTTTGTGTTTCAGTCAGTCAGCGTTAGTTGGTGTTGTTCCCACGTGTTGTTTAAACCCCACTCAGCTGTGCTTCAAGTGTGTTGATCTATTTCCTTAGTTTTTGTGGATTTTTGTACTGTATTTTGATAAAAACTTGGGTCTGATGATATACAACATGATATTGTGAAAGTAATATATGTAAAGTATTCCAGTAGACTCTGTGTGAAATTTACCATAAATGCTACTGTATGTAAACAACGTTTGTGTTACGGCGACAGGCCACCATTGTGGCAATATGGTTTGTTTACATCCACTAATGGCAAATGGCTAGATGGCAAACTGCCGATGTATTGTAAGCAGGGGCGGCTCGTCAATAGGGACTGTGAGACTGCAGCTCCCCAGTGGATTTCTAGGATTCACGAAAATAAAGTTAATTTATTGATGTTTGACTATCATTAACATGAAAACACCTATTCTCATATATTTATATGAAAAAATTACTGCAAAACACTGAGGAAATCGTAAATTATTTACTATTTAATGATATGAAAGCGGGGAGAAGGGGAAGCTTCCTGGGCAGTATGGAGAGTGGACTGCCTCCCATGCGGTCTTGTCTCAGACGTTGGTGTGACAGTTGTTGTGAATGGGTGTGGAGAGCGGGGAGAAGGGGGAGGCTTCCCGGGTGGTGTGCAGAGTGTGGACTGCCTCCCACCAGTCTTGTCTCAGGCGTTGGTGTGATGGTATGTATGTTTTGCGTCGCTCTTATTTTTGATAGTGTTTAGCAATTTGCCAGGGATGATTTTAAAATATTATTGATCAGTGATGGCTTTGCTCAATTTTAATTATCATAGATGTTGTAAGATCACAGAAACATCGTATAAAATAGTATTTATTCTTCTTTTCAGGTAGGCCTAGCATTATTTTGCAAAATGGCACAAGAAGCAAAGAGCGGTTTCTTCATTGAAAGAACTCAATTTTCACAATTAACAGCCCTCCCATCAATAACAGTCACGAGCCGCCACTGATTGTAAGCAATTTTTCGTAAGTTTGTGATAACAGACCTAATTCGGTTTGTTTTCAATATTTTATCGATTTACTGTAATAATTAGGCTTGTTTTTCAATGTTTTATTATTAGCAACAACTTTTGTGCCTACCCAGTACAGTACAGGAACTAGTCTAGCCTATAGCACTTGGTCTTCCACTGGTAATACGGCTGCATTGGATGTAGGGCAGTTTTTTTATACAGTATACATTTAAAAATAAAAAAAAGTGCATCTAATACAGAATGTTATTTAACTCTGAACTTATTTAATTGTAAATTATGTGTAATGTTTTGTATAAAAAGGCAAGGTTAGGGTAATAACTGGTGGTCGAGAACGGATTACAGTACTGTCATCTGTTTTCAGATATTTCTTATGGAAAACATTGATTTGGATCATGACTGAATCGTATCTCAACACAACTTCTGAAATGGATTAGCTTCAAGGTTGGGGATTCTACTGTGTGTGTGTGTGTGTATATATATGTATACAGGTAGTCGTCGACTTATGACCTATGCGACTTACGACCGACCGACTTTACGACGGCTATGATAACATAATAATATATAATAATATTTAATTTTATATTTTGCTAAAATACGTCGAGCGCGCGTACGATACTTTTTCCTGCTACCGGCAGCGCGCTCATATCTGAGAGATGCTCAGCTTTCGGCAGCGTTCAGTGTGTTTGTGTCGTTCGAAAATTGTAAAAGATTCATATTTTTGTAACGTATTTTGTATTTCTATTTTTTGCAAATAAATCAAATGTAATAACAAATTACCGTATTTGATGGCTTATAAGACGCATGTCTGCATAGGACGCACCCGAATTTCAGCAGGACATTGAGGGAAAAAAAATAAGGTTTCCTAGCCTATGCTCATATGATTTTGCCTAAGGTTTCCTAGCCTATGCTCATATGATTTTGCCAAGTAAAAACTGTAGTATTAGGTTATCATATGCATATTGTTTCTTACCAACAGAATCAACAAAAACATTAATAAAGAAGTTATTTACCATATTCATATTTATCAAAATATGTATTATACAATCAGCCATTTACTACGATCGAATGTTTCGTCTGCTGCTGAAAGCTACCTCATAGGTTTACCAATAGATTGCAACACATTCATTTGTAAACATTGTTTCTTACCGGCAGAATCAACAAAAACATTAATAAAGATGTTACCTATGGTAATATATGTTATATATATCCATTATATATTATAAAAGTATGCAATCAAGGGGTAAAATCCAATAAATAAAAAAGTTTCCTATGTAACGGCTTGAGTCTCGTGAGCAACTGAACAAAGCCATGTTATTATTCTTAAAAGAGAATGCTAGCACGAGTTACGAAGTATCAACTCAACGAAGCCTTGTTATTATGCCTAAAGAGAATGGTAGCAGGAATTGTCAACCACCAACTGATCGAAGCCATGTTGTTATGCGTAAAGAGAATGTTAGCAGGAATTGCCAACTACCTACTGAACGAAGCCTTGTTATCCGTAAAGCTCTTGAGATAATCACCAATAGGTGGCAGCACACGTACTGTAAGTCTGTAAATGTGGAATGCAGCGATTCGCTGTAGACGATAATGATATTAACACATTTTAATGAAAATATCGATAATAACAACGTAGATATTGATTATAATATTAGCAGTAGTAATTGCGGTGATGGTAAGTATGATAATAATGATAATTATAATAAACTTTGTTTTTTAATAGGTTATTGGGATAACACCGAATGTTAGGCTAGGCTACAACATCTACGTGACGTTTCATGTATAATTTCGGCCAAAATTCTTAAATTTTGAGCCTACATTATGTACACTCGGCAAGGAAAGTGAAGATACAGTTTTTTTAAATCTTCGGACATACAGTATATTGCTCAATAATGCGACATCTGGCAACTTTAGAAAGGGGCGGAGCTTCTGTCTTAGTGTGTTGGTTTTTTGCTTGACCTCCTATAACTTTCAATCATATTCTACAATTCTGACATCATTGATACTTAAATGCAGTAGTAAGCTTTACAGTATTCGTTCAAGTTGTAATTTGCAGCGACAGTTCTGAGCAAAATAAACATTTCTCGACATAACCTACCAATTAACCTTATACAAATGAATTTATGACACCACAATGAACGGAATGCTTCCATAATCGGAAACGCAATCTTCCATAGTGAAATCAAGAGTTAAATTTGAGCAACGTGGGGAACAATAAAGGAACGAAATCAATGTTACGATGAGAGAGAGAGAGAGAGAGAGAGAGAGAGAGAGTTGCTGTTGTGTAAGCCTAGGCCTATATGTAGAGCTACTCATTTCATTATTTTTTTTTTTAGAGATTGAGCGATACTATATTTGTATAGTATGTTTAGCGATGGAGAGACAGAGAGAGAGAGTGAGTTGCTGTTTGTAAGCCTAGGCCTATATGTAGAGCTACTCATTTCATTATTTTTTTTTTTAGAGATTGAGCGATACTATATTTGTATAGTATGTTTTAGCGATGGAGAGAGAGAGAGAGAGAGAGAGAGAGAGAGAGAGAGAGAGAGAGAGAGAGAGAGAGAGAGAGAGTTGCTGTTGTGTAAGCCTAGGCCTATATGTAGAGCTACTCATTTCATTATTTTTTTTTTTTTTAGAGATTGAGCGATACTATATTTGTATAGTATGTTTTGCGAGAGAGAGAGAGAGAGAGAGAGAGAGAGAGAGAGAGAGAGAGAGAGATTATGGCAACGCAGGAGGGCAGGCAACGTCAGAAACATCCAGTTACTTGTGTTTTCCCGCTGAAGTGCTCCACATCATAGAGAACGCTCTTGCAGATTTAAATAGATTTGGTCAACTTACCGTAGCTGTCGCAACATTTACTGCCATTAATTCCAGCTGACTTTTAACACCGTGAAATACAAATATGAATGTGTGAAAATTAAAGAAATTATCACTACCTCGTATGATGATGCAATAATAAGCCTGTCCATAACGGAAAACGAGTAAATATTGCCGTTCTGATAAAAGTACTACACCGAGATATTCACACACTATCTTTTAGATCTCTATGAACGAAGTCATCTGAGAAATTCTGATTACTTCGGACATGCTTGGTGTTTTTAAGTATCTGAACGTTTTTGTTTTGCAGATTTAACATATATGATATAATTTGCATTGTATTTTCATATTCTAGAGTAAATTTACCGAGATTATATGTTTTCTGTAAGAAAAAAATAAAAATTCGATGAACGAAATCTAAAGAAAACTGTATCTTCACTTTTCTTGCCGAGTGTACATAGGACGCAGGGGGATTTTTTAGGCCATTTTTTTTTTTTTAAAAAGTGCGTCTTATACGCCGTCAAATATAGTATGTATTTAATTCAAACCTACAAATAAATAAAAGTAAATAATACGTCATACGTGTAGCTGATTGGCAATGCAAATGGC